>NW_027362833.1:3735000-3915000 GCF_046119375.1 Phyllobates terribilis
GCTGCCCCCAAAAAACTCACTGTCTTCACCGAGGGGTGCGCAGTTCAGGCAAAAGAAACGTATACACAGTCCATAATATGGATATCCATGGAAAATGGAGGGCTTGTACTGATCGATGGGTTATTGCATTGTGGGGTGGCTAGGTTCTGCTTGAAAGTATAAGGACATTCACAAATGAAAAAGATATCATACAAGGTTTACTTAAGTCTTGCAAATGAGAAAACAGGTGTACTGGTGTGATAATTCTAAAAATACAGGTGCATCTCACTAAATTAGAATATCATCAAAAAGTTAATTTATTTCAGTTCTTCAATACAAAAAGTGAAACTCATATAGAGTCATTACAGACAGAGTCATCTATTTCAAGTGTTTATTTCTGTTAATGTTGATGATTATGGCTTACAGCCAATGAAAACACAAAAGTCATTATCTCAGTAAATTAGAATAATTAACAAAAAACACCTGCAAAGGCTTCCTAAGCATTTAACAAGGTCCCTTAGTCTGTTTCAGTAGGCTCCACAATCATGGGGAAAACTGCTGGCTTGACAGATGTCCAGAAGGCAGTCAGTGACACACTCCACAAGGTATCAGAGTCTGGAGGAAGAGTGGAGAGGCCACAATCCAAGCTGCTGGAGGTCTAGTGTGAAGTTTCCACAATCAGTGATGGTTTGAGGAGCCATGACATCTGCTGGTGTAGGTCCACTCTGTTTTATCAAGACCAAAGTCAGCGCAGCCGTCTACCAGGACATTTTACAGCACTTCATGCTTCCCTCTGCCGACAAGCTTTTTGGAGATGGAAATGTCATTCTCAAGCAGGACTTGGCCCCTGTCCACACGGCCAAAAGTACCAGTACCTGGTTTACACACAACAGTATCACTGTGCTTGATTGGCAGAAAACTCACCTGACCATAACCCCATAGAGAATCTATTATAGAGAATCTATGGGGTATTGTCGAGAGGAAGACGAGAGACACCAGACCCAACAATGCAGACGAGCTGAAGGCTGCTATCAAAGCCATCTGGGCTTCCATAACACCTCAGCAGTGCCACAGGCTGATCGCCTCCATGCCACATTGCCGCATTGATGCAGTAATTGATGCAAAAGGATCCCAGACCAATTATTGAGGGCATTTACTGACCATACATTTCAGTAGGATAACATTTCAGATTTTAAAATAATTTTTCAAGCTGTTATAAAGTATTCTAATTTACTGAGATAATGACTTTTGTGTTTTCATTGGCTGTAAGCCATAATCATCAACATTAACAGAAATAAACACTTGAAATAGATCACTCTGTGTGTAATGACTCTATTAGACAACCAACAGAAGATTAGACCCCTAAAATATAACTTTTATTCGAATATGCTAAAAAGGACTCAGTAGTCACCATAACAACAAACACAAAAACAAGACAAAATGCCAGGG
Organism: Phyllobates terribilis; assembly: GCF_046119375.1. NCBI lineage: Eukaryota > Metazoa > Chordata > Amphibia > Anura > Dendrobatidae > Phyllobates > Phyllobates terribilis. The sequence continues at coordinate 3,736,429 of NW_027362833.1, forward strand.
AACAGGGATAAGTCACACATCAGTCAGGAAGGATTACGGGCTCTATCTGTCCCTATTTTGTCCCTAAATTCTCTCCCTTCCTGACAGCGGAGGTTGGCACCCTAATTTTTGCTCCGTGGCGCCCCCGCTCAACGTTGGTGTCCCTAATATCCCTGGTAAATATCTATCTTTATATTTAAAAAACCACAATCGTGAATAAAAGATAGAGAAAAGTGAACGTACAGATTAAGAAGCCGACAATTCATCATAGATATGCATTTAAGGAGACCCAAGGGAGAGAATTTAGGGACAAAATAGGGACAGATAGAGCCCGTAATCCTTCCTGACTGATGTGTGACTTATCCCTGTTCCCTGGCATTTTGTCTTGTTTTTGTGTTTGTTGTTATGGTGACTACTGAGTCCTTTTTAGCATATTCGAATAAAAGTTATATTTTAGGGGTCTAATCTTCTGTTGCTTGTCTAGTCTTGCAATTGGGCCCCGCTTATACATCCCTTGTTCAGGTGTGTAATGACTCTATATAATATGACTTTCACTTTTTGTATTGAAGAACTGAAATAAATTAACTTTTTGATGATATTCTAATTTAGTGAGATGCACCTGTAGATAAAAGGGTTTAACTTGAATTGACGTCATAGCACAGACCTGCATCAACTCAGCTTAAACAGAACAAAACCCATAGGACCCTATTCATCATAGTTTTTACTCCAGAATTCTGTTATAAAATGCTCAATCGTATAATTTGGATGCAACTGAAGACTATGTAAAAATGTTGCAACTTTTTCCTTTCTAATGGCATTTTTATCGGTAAGTGGGCAGGGTTGTGATGACTGCTGTTTGGCAACTTCATCATGAGCAGCGGTGGTCGCTACAAATCCTCCTCCAGTAAGTGGCATAGCGCATGGAGGCGCTGTCCAGCCATCAGACGCTTCTGATGAATATGTCTCTTAATGAATCAGGAGCTGCGTCCTTCACCTCCGCCCTCTCATCAAGACATTAATCAGGTGCATAGTTCTTTAAGGTGACAATGCAGCAATTTAGCTCGAGTAGTTAATATTTTGTATGCATTTATGTACATAAATGACATAGCCGAGTGCTGGGATGGCCTATTTTTATTAGTCCTATACAGAATCCATAAATGGACGGACCGACCTGTGCTAAGCATACGTGAAAATTATTTTATCAAACATGGACATAGTCTTTCCTAAGTAACATTGGGGTCCCTGGTGGTCCTAACCTCAGCAACTTATATTTTATCCAATATGACAGTAACAGTGTGTCCCTCCCCAGCCTGTGTTCATGTACTCTATGTAATGTAACCTGCTTTAGTGTAAGGGGTGTAAGGCTATGTGCCCACGATGCAGAAATGCTCAGTTTCCGCATCTCCCTGGCAGAAAAAACGCATGCGGATTGCACATGCGGATTGCACATGCGGATGTGAAGCGTTCTTCACTTGCATTTCCGCATGCGGGTTGACAAGCGCTTTCCAAGCGATTTTAACATCACTTGGAAAGTGCTTGACAACTTGGTCACACTATATAAATCCATGCAACCGGCATGGATTTTTATAGTGTGACCGAAAGAATGGTAAAAAATAAATCTATACTTACCTTCTGATGGCCCCCGCTGTCTTGCTTCGCTCCGTCCTGGCTGCCGACAGCGCGCGGTACACTGAAGGACCTGCCGTCATATGACTGACGTCAGCGCAGGTCCTTCAGTCCACAGCACGCTGCCGGCAAGTGAAGAAAGGGACACCGCGAGCCATCAGAAGGCAAGAATAATATTTATTTTTTATTTTATTCTTTTTTTCACAGGTTCTATGGTACCCAGGTCCGGAAGAGAGTCTCCTGTCCTCCACACCCGGGTGCCATCCGCACATAGAAACGCATATTATCCATGTGTGCAAATGTGCGGACACAGATGATATGCGTTTCAATGCAAGTCAATGGCGGCAATTACGCTGCGTGTCCGCAAAATTAATGGACATGCTGCGGATTATCATTCCGGAAAAACACGCAGCATGTGCACAGCACGGATTATCATTGGGGAACATGGCAGGCCTTCTACCATGCATTTAAGCGTTTCTGCAGCGTTTTTGCCGGTGCTTAAACGCATCGTGGGCACACAGCCTAACAGCGTGTCCCTCCCCTGTGTTCATGGACTGTAATGTTATCAGGCCTAGGTCAACATCTCTTGTTGCATCTAGAGGGTGTGAACTGACGCGCCCCCTGGGCCATATTCTTAGGGAGAATACCCGGAGCCGGATCAGATGGGGGGTTGTAGTCTCCGAGCGGCTGTGACCCGGTCCGTGCCCAGGGCGTCAAGCTCAGTGTGTGTGGCAGTCCTACAGATGTTATAAAGTTCTTTATGTCGACTACGCCACCCGTTGTATTGCGGTCACTACGGCCGCCGCTGCAGCAGGGTCCGCTGAGGCTGATGGTGTTGGTGCAGCTTTGATAGTATAACCCCCAACGGGAGGGGAATAGCCTCAGGGGGTCAGGTGCAGAGGATGGGGGTTGTGGTGGTGCAGTGTAGATGATAATCAGAGACAGAGTCGGGTTGTGCAGTTCAGGGTGTTTACTTACTGCAGATGTTCCGGTCACTCCGGCCTCAAGTGACCACCCGAGCCGTGCTGCGTCCACCAGGTCCTGGATTCGGCCAACCCCCAAGCAAGTCCGGAGCGTGGCCCTGAGCCCTCCTTTCTGTCCTGTCCTCTGGCCGTCCCCACCAGGGATCCACCTAGGTCCAGCTCCCTCGGGCCTTCTGTTGGGAGACCCTTGGCCCTGGATTCCCTGACCCTACTCGTGGTCTGCCTTCGGGGTGGATGTGGTGGGTGGCCGTGGCAGATGCTGCCCACGGCCTCCGGTCTCTGGCTGAGGTGTGCTGTAGCCCCCACCAGTTTGGGATCCGGTACCCTGTTGCCAACTCTTCACCCGATGTTTGGATTTGGGATCTCAGAGTCCTTTCTTTTTCCCCCTCTGGGTCTTTCTTTCTTTTCTCCTCTCTCTCTCTGCAGGCTCATCTGGACCTCTCCTTCTGACTCTCTGACTCTGACAGACTGACCCTGATCTAAGATGGTTCCCACCTTATATAACCCTCTATGTGTGAGCTCAGGTGACCAGCACCCAATGAGCTCCTATCTCTACCCAGACTGCTCCCCCTATCTGCCCCTACACTACAGGGATGTTCCACCCCCCTCCCACTCCAGCCAGGGACAGACACGGTCGTACCTGCACATTTCTAAGTGGGAGTACCGTCGGCCTGCCCCTCGGAAATGGGATGTGTGTAGTGCATGCAGCGCTCCGAGCTCAGTTCCACACTCCATCCTTACCCGGGAGTGGAATATCACACCTCTGGCTGAGGTGCAATACTCCTGTAGCAGCCGAATCCTCAGGGTGCTACATTCCCCCCTGGTAAACCACAGCACGTCCTCGGGCTGTAAGACAAAACACCACAAACATACAATTTTTTTCTTTGCATAAACATAATAAAAACATATAAAACATTATCATATAACAATATATATATATATCAATAAAACTTCTTCAGATAGATAACATTCTCGTCGTCTTCTAGCTCCTCCGGTCACTGTGCAACTGATGACCGGGCAAAGTGCGACAGTCCTTTCTTGAAAGTGGTTTTCCGGTAAAACCAGTAGGGGGCGCTCTAGGAAGCGCAACTATATACAAAGGGATAGTGGCCGCTCCCAGTCCTCGGCCAGATGTTAGGGATTAGGGATGGCTGTTCACAGTCCTCAGCCTGGTAATGGATAGGGGACACACGGGTTAACAGTTCAATTCGCTGGTCCCAACGGGGACTATAATAGCAGCAACAGTTTTTGGTACCCCGACGGGTAACTATATACAGCTTCTTCACTACCGTACTCAACGACGGCGTCCTCCTGCTCTTTCTTTGTAGTTGGCTTTAGCTTCAGACCCGTCCGGGTCCTCTTGCTCTTCCTCCTCACACCGCAGCTCCTCCTCCGTCAGGCGATGCACATGGAGGGCGTAGGGTCCTTTGGCACACTTGTGCCGGGTGAAGGTGACCTCGTCCCCTAGATAAAGGTCACGGCCTCTGTGTCCCTCCGGTAGGTGGGACTCAACGTCTCTTCTTGTCACGAAGACATCGCCTGGGGTGCGGTGATCCCTGATGAAACCCCACCCATGCTGCAGATTGAACTTGATCACAGTCCCGGTGGTGCGGGGACTATGCGCTGCACGGGGGTCTCTCCTGGTCCGGCTCTTCTGCTCCGCGCTCCTTATTTGGGCTTGTTGTTCCCGGACCCGCCTCTCTCTCCGCTCCCTCTCGAAGACTTCGAGCTGCTGCCGGCAGCACTCTGCACGCTCCGCTGCAGCTGCCCGGGTCTCCTGAGTGAACCCCATGAGATCTTCTCCGGTGGGGTCCCACTCAAACTGTGCCTCCTCCAGCGGGGGCGAGGTCCTTTTCACGGGTTTCGGAGCTGGGATCAGGGGCTCACACATGGGCCCTGCCCTCTTTTGGAGCTCTAATTCATAGTACTCCCGGGGCCAGATGAAGGGCTGCCCATCCGGGCACGTGTGTTGGGCGAACAGGTCTTCTCCCAGATGCGGCACTCTTGGTCTTACGGGCGTGGTGGTGGTGGCGCCCGGGTTGCCCAGGCCTTGCGGCCAGGCCTGGGGCACCTGAAAAGTGAAGGGCACCGTAAGGACGGCGGCGCCCTGGGCTACTTGGCCCTGCGACCAGGCCGGTGGCTCCGCGGAGGTAGAGGGCGCTGTTGGTAATGCCGCGCCCGGGGGTACTAGGCCTTGCGACCAGGCTGGTGGTACTTCCTACTTGGCCACGCTCGGGGTCGAGGCGTGTGACGTCACAGGGGTCGCGGCTTCCGGTTGGGGCCTAGTCTGCGGCGGTGACGTTGCGGTTACGGGCACGGCAGGGGGTACTTCGGGCTCTGCGACGGGGAGCTGGGGCAGGTAAGCGGTGTCCCGGTTTGGGGTAGAGACGTCCACTTTACCTGCCTCCGTCCGTTCGGCTCCCTTTTCGGCGCCGTCTCTGGCCTTCAGTCCTCCCGCGCCATCCTCAGAGGCGGTCTGTCTCCTCATCTTGGGTGACGTGCTCCGCTGACGGGTCTCGGTCTGCTGGGCCATCTCTCGGCTCCACTCCGCCAACGTCTCTCGCTGCACCCGGGCCATCCTCCTTGCGAGGCCCTCCAGCGCGGTCTGCGCACACTCCCGGTCTCGGGGGAGCTGTGCTAGGACCTCCACTAGCCATCGAACTGGCGCGACAGATATGTGGGAGGACGTCCAGTCTTGCCTGTGGTACTGGATGGCATTCCCATGAGTGCCCTACTGGATACCGGGTCACAGGTCACCACCATCCCGTACGTGCTCTTCAAGCAGTACTGGAATGACTCGGATATTACCCGCTACCCTGACGACGACCTGAGTATCATCGCCAGCAATGGTCAGCCCGTGCCACAGATCGGATTTAAAGAGGTGACCATCAAAATTGGTAGAGTCGAACTGGCCGCACAGGGACTGATCATTGTAGATATTGATAAACATGAGAGTCACCCAAAAATAACTCTAGGAACTAATGTAATTGAAAATTGTCTTGCAGAGGTGATTTTCCTTTTACAGCAGGTTGCCAAGAATGCCAGCTCCGGCGAGCAGCGGGTGCTCCAGAAAGAGATCCGGGCACTGATGCAGCGGCAACAAGTGGAACTCTCCGGCGGTGAGATTGGTAGCGTAAGAATGTGTGACCCTTTTCCTATTGCCATGCCCCCAAAAAGTGAAATGATGATTTGGTGCCGGGCAGCTATTGGTCTGAGAGGTAGAGATTACCAGGCAATGGTAGAACCAGTTTACTCAGACAGTAGGCCCACCATTTTGACAGCACGGGGGGTGGTCAATGTACGCCATGGGAGGGTGCCCGTTCGCATAATAAATATCGGGGAGAGGGAAGTGTACCTGCCCCGGTATGCCACGCTAGCCAAATTATATACCACTAATCAAAATTCTATACAATCTGTGGAACCCTTGCCTCCATCTCACCCGGAGGAAGGTAACGGCTCTAAGAAAGACATGGAGGACTGGTGTCAGCAACTACATCTGGGTACTGACTCCACTCCCTCACACCAGAAACAAGGAGTCTATCGGGTGGTTCAAGAGTATGAGAGAGTGTTTAGTAAACACCCGTTAGACTTCGGGCGAGTCAAGGGGGTAGAACACCGCATCCCCACGGGAGATCATCCTCCCATAAAAGAGAGGTATCGACCCGTACCCCCTGCACATTACCAACACGCCAAGGGGATGCTTAGAGACATGAAGGAGGCTGGGGTAATCCGGGATAGCTGTAGCCCCTGGGCAGCCCCACTAGTTTTAGTCAAAAAGAAAGACAACACCATGAGGATGTGTGTAGATTACCGGAAAATCAACCGTATCACACACAAGGATGCGTACCCCTTGCCAAGGATAGAGGAGTCATTGGCTGCTTTAAGATCTGCTAACTTCTTCTCTACCTTGGATCTCACTAGCGGGTACTGGCAGGTTCCTGTAGCAGAGGCGGACCGGGAGAAGACCGCATTCACCACCCCGATGGGACTTAGCGAGTTCACCTGCATGCCGATCGGACTCTGCAACGCCCCAGGAACCTTCCAACGATTAATGGAGTGCTGTCTGGGCCACAGAAACTTCGAGACGGTCCTGTTGTACCTTGACGATGTCATCGTATACTCCAAAACTTATGAGGACCACCTGAAACACCTGGCGGAGGTGTTCGAAGCTCTGGCGAGTTACGGCCTAAAGGTGAAACCCTCCAAGTGTCATCTCCTGAAACCAAAGGTGCAATACCTGGGACACGTGGTGAGCGCTGACGGAGTGGCTCCCGACCCCGATAAGATCACCGCAATTAAGGGATGGCCAAGCCCCTCCAGCGTAAAAGAAGTGCGGCAGTTCCTAGGGTTGGTAGGCTACTACCGAAGGTTTATTCCCGGTTTCACCAAAAAGGCAGCGCCTATGCAGGACCTCCTGATAGGCCAGTCCCGGAAGGCCAAGAACCAGAAGCCGCCCTTCAAATGGGAAGAGCTAGAAGAAGAGTCCTTCCGCCAGCTGAAGATGGCCCTCACGGGGGATGAAATCTTGGCGTACCCGGACTATAGCCAGCCCTTCATCCTCTACACCGACGCCAGTAACATCGGGCTAGGAGCCGTACTGTCCCAGATTCAGCAGGGGAAAGAACGAGTAATCGCCTATGCCAGCCGAAAACTGCGACCCACCGAAAGGAACCCCGAGAATTACAGCTCATTTAAGCTAGAGTTCCTGGCCGTGGTATGGGCAGTCACCGAGCGCTTTAAGCATTACCTTGCTTCTTCCCGGTTCACCGTATACACGGATAACAACCCGTTGACACACCTGGACACGGCAAGACTCGGTGCCCTGGAGCAGAGGTGGATGGCCCGTCTGTCCAACTACGAGTTCACAATCAAATACCGGGCAGGACGCTCCAATACTAACGCGGACGCCCTGTCCAGGATGCCCAACCTGCCGGACGAAGGAGAAGATCCGGAGGGACTGGAAGAAGTTGAACTCCCTGCGTTCCACCGTCATGGGACTATCCAATATTCCCACCGGGTAAGGAGTAAGCAGGCTGCTACGTTGAACCCCTTACCCCACTACAACTGGGCGGAAACGCAAGACAGCGACCCTGCCGTCCGACTGGTGAAGGAGATGCTGACTCGGCCGGAGGCTCGCCTTGAACCAGACGCTCCGGAGGAAGCCAAACAACTATGGGCGGAGAAGAGTCGACTATTCCTTTACAAGGGGAAGTTGTGCCGCAGAATGGTCAACTCCCGGACGCATGAACTACTCTGGCAAGTAGTGGTGCCACGAAGAGACGCAGCCATGGTGATGGAGGCATACCACGACGGAGCTGGACACTTCGGGTGGAAAAAGCTGGAGTTCCTGCTGCGCGAGCGGTTCCACTGGGTAGGCATGAGGGGAACCATCGAGAAGTGGTGCAGAGACTGTGGCCCGTGCAATCTGAGAAGGAAGGACCGGGCCAGCCAGAAGACTCCCCTGCAGTCCATCGTCACCCGGCAACCGTTGGAACTGGTAGCCTTGGATCATGTAAAACTGACCCCAAGCAGAAGTGGCTACGTCTACGCGTTAACCATCGTGGATCATTACTCTCGGTTCTTGGTTGTCGTCCCCGTCAAAGACTTAACAGCTCAAACAGCAGCTAGAGCCTTCCAGCAGCACTTCTGCCGTCCACACGGGTACCCGGACCAAGTGTTGACGGACCAGGGACCTGCCTTTGAAGCGGAGGTCTTCCAGGAATTCTGCAATCTGTATGGCTGCCGGAAGATAAGGACGACACCCTACCATCCGCAAACTAATGGACTTTGTGAAAAAATGAACCAGGTGGTAATGGATCTTCTAAAAACATTGCCCCTGGAAGAACGCAGTCTGTGGCCTGAGAAGTTGCCCGATCTGGTGGACCTATACAACCACATCCCGGTAGGTTCCACCAACTGTACCCCGGCTTACCTAATGAGGGCAAGACCTGGTAAGTTACCTGTTGACCTGGAAATGGGAGTCCTGACACCCGAGGACACTTCACCAGAAACAGACTGGGACACAGAGAGGCAGCAGCAGTACCGGAGAGTACAGGAGAGCGTGGAGCGAAGTCTCTGTCAGGCTAGGGAAAGACAAGAGAAGACATACAACCAGTATGCTCCCGCTGTTCCCCTGGTACCCGGAGAGCAGGTCTTGAAGAGGAAGAGACGGCTCCACAAGTTGGACGACCAGTGGGAGAAGGACTCGTACACCGTACTGCCCTCAAGCCACGAGAACCCGAAGGTCTGTACCATCAGTAAAGACGGAGGGGAAACCACAGCCATTGTATCCCGGGACCACCTGAAGAAGTGTCCCGAACAACTGAGGAACCCTGAAGAGGAACAAGAAGACCTTCGACCCGTGGAAGAAAGGGAAGATATGGTTAGTACCGTGCTCGGGGACTTCCCTCGGTCTTGGACGCAAGTCAATGGTGCAGTTGTGGTACCCGTACTCACCTTCCTCCAACCATCATCCCAAGAACCTACGGAGCAACGGGTAGAGCTGGAAGAACAGCCGGTCCAGGAGGCAGAAGACTCCACACAAGCAGAACAGGAGAATCAACCCTCTGCTTATAGTGAGCCTGCCGTACCCCTAGTGAGACAAAGAGCCGGTAGACAGCTGCCCAGTTTACCCTTGACAGCTCCTACACCCTGTAGTTCAGGGCCAGACAGTCAGCTCCGTAGGTCCACTAGGGCCACTAGAGGCCAGTTACCCGCACGTTGGAGGATCTAAATGTTTAAGCTATTTTATATGTTTACCTGTCTATAGTTGCTTGTGTGTAATTTTGTGTTTCTAGTTGTTTTTAGGAATCCTTGGTGGATTTACCGGGAATCCTTGTACATAGTTGGAGCGTAACCCAGGATGGACTAAAGACTGTCAAGGACTCGGGGTAGAACAGACCCCTACCTGGTTACGTCTCCCTGTTTCGGTGAAATGGACACCTTTGCTTTTCTTCAAGGACTGCACCCGGTTGCGGACATGCCGTGACCATCTTATTGTGTTTTCTTATTGTATTTTATTGTTATTGTTTTTACCTTGTTATGTTTTTCTATAATGTGTTTAGTCCCGGAGTACTAAATTTTACTAGGGGGGAATGTGACACCCCAGGGGGTCTGGTTGCCACAGTAACGTAATGTTATGTCTGAGAGCAGGTGGGAGGTCCTTTGGTCAGGGATCCTGTGCATGCCACACCTCCTGCCCAGTCTTGGGAGGGGAAGAACTTCTCCTATAAAAACCTGGGGCTGAGGCAGGGTGAGTGAGTAGAAGAAGAGAAGAAGTAGAGACAGCATAGGAAGAAACAGCAGTTACAAGGAGTCAGGGGCTGGCAGCTGCAGAGTTCGCCCTGACTAAGAAGACTTTTTACCGGACCCGGAGTCCGAGGCTGTGGGGACTAATTCCTACCCAGCAGCAGAATCCGTCAGGCAGGGGATTTCAGGTCCTCTGGCCCAGAAGCCCGAAGGCACGGTCACACGCGTGGGACCAGCACCGCCATCGTGGAGCGGAAGCCATTAGAAGGCCCCGAGTCACCGGCCATACGGGTGAGCACCACACGGTACACTCAGGGACGTGGGCTACTTACATCAGCTCCTAGCAAGGTAGCCAGAAGAGTACAGTCAGTTTGGGAGGCCTACAACTACGCCTGGCCAGGGGAGATCCCATCTGCTCAAGGACTGACCAGGCCCCGTTCGCTAGCAAGTACTCCGGGAGGGTCTTTTGTTGTTACCAGTAAAGACCCTGAACTACACCGTACCGTCTCTGAGTGGTTCCTGCTACCCCCATCATCCACGTCGGCTGCCCTGAGGCCATACCCCTCCCGTTGGGGGTTATACTATCACGCTGCACAATCCCACCATCGGCCTCAGCGGTCTGCCCTGCAGCAGCAGCCCCCTGGCTGCACTCAACGGGTGGCGTAGTCATCAACCATTTACTACTAATAGACTGCCGTCTAGTTTGACTCCCTGGGCACGGACCGGGTCACCGCCACGAGACTACAACCCTCCACAGATCCGGCTCCGGGTAAGCTCCCGCGTGCGCAGCGCAGCGCGACACAGGCCCAGGGGCGCGTCACAGGCTGTCACCCCCTCTCTCTATAATGCCCCATGCAGGATGTCACCCCCCTCTCTTTATAATGCCCCATGCAGGATGTCACCCCCCCTCTCTTTATAATGCCCCATGCAGGATGTCACCCCCCCTCTCTTTATAATGCCCCATGCAGGATGTCACCCCCCCATATTATGCCCCATGCAGGATGTCACCTCCCCCCCCATATTATGCCCCATGCCTCCATACATTAAAAAAAAAATCAAATACTCACCTCCCTCCTCACCTGCTGCAGCTGCTCGGGTCGGGACTCCAGCGTTGGCGGCGTCTTTCCGCTCTGTGCTCCCTGTGACAGCTCAGGGGGAGGGCGCGGTGGAAATGTAGCACCCTGAGGATTCGGCTGCTACAGGAGTATTGCACCTCAACCCAGAGGTGTGATATTCCACTCCCGGGCAAGGATGGAGAGTGGAACTGAGCTCGGTAGGCTGCATGCACTACACACATCCCATTTCCGGAGGGCAGACCAACGGTACTCCCACTTAGAAATGTGCAGGTACGACCGAGTCTGTCCTTGGCTGGAGTGGGAGGGGGGTGGTACATCCCATGTAGTGTAGGGGCAGATAGGGGGAGCAGCCTGGGTAAAGATAGGAGCTCATTGGGTGCTGGTCACCTGAGCTCACACATAGAGGGATATATAAGGAGGGCACCAACTAAGATCAGGGACAGTGAGTTGTAGAGAACAAGTCTGTTGCAGAGCAAATCAGCAAGCAGAGAGGAAGAGCAGAGCAGACCTGAGCCTGCAGAGTGAGAGAGGAGCAGAGAAGGAGTACCCAGAGGGGAAAACAGAGAGGACCCAAGAACCCAAATTAAAGCGCCGGGTGAGGAGTCGGCACAGGGTACCGGAACCCAAACTGGTGGGGGCAGAAAACACACCCTAGCCAGAGACCGGAGGCCGTGGGCAGCATCTGCCACGGCCACCCACCACATCCACCCCGAAGGCATACCACGTGGAGGGTCAGGGAACCCAAGGCCAAGGGTGTCCCAACAGAAGGCCCGAGGGAGCTGGACCTAGGTGGATCACTGGTGGGGACGGCCAGAGGAAAGGACAGAAGGAGAGCTCAGGGCCACGCTCCGGACTTGTTTGGGGGTTGGCTGGATCCAGGACCTGGTGGACGCAGCACGGCTCGGGTGGTCACTTGGAGCTGGAGTGACCAGGAAAATCAGCAGTAAGTAAATACCCTAAACTGCACAACCCGACTCTGTCTTTAATTGCCGTCTGCACTGCACCACCACCACCCCCATCCTCTGCACCTGTCCCCCTGAGGCTATACCCTTCCCGTTGGGGGTTATCCTATCAAGCTGCACCAACACCATCGGCCTCAGCGGACCCTGCTGCAGCGGCGGCCACAGTGACCGCAACACAACGGGTGGCGTAGTCGACACAACGAACTTAATAACATCTGTAGGACTGCCACATACAACTGAGCTTGACACCCTGGGCACGGACCGGGTCACAGCCACTCGGAGACTACAACCCCCATCTGATCCGGCTCCGGGTATTCCCCTAAAGAATATGGCCCAGGGGGCGCGTCAGAAAGACTTCACCGCACCCTCTGACCTGAGACGTCACAGAGAGTGCAGAGCAGGAAGACGGCGGATCTGCAGAGGCACGGGGAGAGGTAAGTATCCGGCTGCCGGGGCCCTGAGCAAGCGGGGGAGAAGGGCGGGCGCTGACACCGCTCTCCTCCGCCCATAGCCCAACGGGGTGCGCGACCGCCAGTGGGCCCCCCTGCCTGCTCAGGGCCCCGGCACTTGCCCGGGTGCGCCGGGTGCTGACGCCGGCCCTACTTATATCCTACCTGCCTTTTCAATCATAGGGGCGTGCTTGTCATATTCAGTCAAGGGCGAGCGCAGCATTCACTCACTGCTGGCGCCGTCCATGTATTTGAATCCTGTTCCTGACCAGCGCTGATATTGTGGGACGCAGGTGCACTTGTAGATGTCCGGCCGCCTGCGCAGTGAGGCTCTGTGATTACCAGATTCACTGCGCATGCTCTGGGAACATAGCGCGTTAAAGCGCATGCGCAGTGAGGCTGTGTGATTATGACTTTTTCTTCACTTTGAAAATTGTTTAAGTTGGCTGAGGGACTGGGTGGTTTACCTAGGACAAGGAATGGCCATGTGTAAGAAAAACCGCTACTGATTGCAAATTACAGATTCTGTTAACTACAATAAATAAGTTGGTTAACAAGAAACACTTTGATATAGTGCACTGCACAATACAGTTCTCTTTTACACACTGTATAGTTTGCTAAAAGGCACACGTTTTAGTGGGAGAGGCCGAAAAATGAACGAGTAATACAACCGTTTATGGATGCTGTAGTGTGGACCCCTAGAGTCAATTCTCCTGGTGGGCCCTAGGCACCCCAGTCCGACCCTGTATGAGGCCTTTACATGGTATCAACGCCTGCGATGAGAACGCCACATCATAGTAATAGCAGAATCACAAATATAAGATTATATGAACAGATTAAAGCAAGATTTCTATTGCTGGCTGCAGAATGAGTTAACTGGGATATCATCAGTGAGTTTGATCTGACTGGAGAAGTAACTACTCTTGTTTTTATTCTTTTGAGCTCCATTCAGCTAATTTATGATTTATCACCTTCCCTGAGCATACATGGAAATCATGGGGTCCCATAGCAGAAGTAATAATTAAGCCCCCACAAAAAAACATTAATATTCAGCGGGGTCACAGAAGAGCATACCTCACAAGTTTGCAACCCTTCCATAGTAATTTTGCCCCAATTGAAGCCCCCTAGTGTTCCCACGTACTAAGATACTCCTTTAATGGCCAAAAATGTGCCCCCAAACACAGTAAGATACCCCCACAGTGAATTTCTCCACTGTACCCTCCACACATACAGTATGATGACTCTACAGTACCCCCGCAAAGTATGATAAACCCCAGTGACCTCTACACAGTATGATGGCCCCCGCATAACCCTCCACACAGTATAATGGACCCCGCACAGCCCTCCACACTGTATAATGGTCCTCATACAGTGTAATGGCCCCCACTATCCACCCAAGCAGTATAATGACCCCCATCAGCCACTTATACAGTATAATGCCCCTCACCACACAGCCCTCCAAATAGTATAATGGCCCAAACACAACGCTCCAAATAAAATAATAGTCCTCACATAAGCCTCTAAACAATATAATAGTCCCCACCCAGCCCTCCAAATAATATAATGGACCCCACATAGGCCTCCAAATAGTATAATAGTCCCCATACAGCTCTTCAAATAATAGAACGGTCCCCACATAGCCCTCCAAATAGTATGATAGCCTGACACATAGCCATTCAAATAGTAGTATAATGGCCCCCACAGAGCACTACAAATAGTATGATGCTCCCCACATAATCCTCCAAATAGTAGAATGATGGCCCCCACATAGTTCTCCAAATAGTATGATGGTCCCCAAGACAGCCCTAAAATTAGTATTTTAGCACCCCAAATATGATGATGCCCCCCAAATAACCCTTCAAATAATATGATGGCCTCCAAGTAGCCCTACAAATAGTATCATGGCCTTCCAGTTTGCCCTCCAAATAATATGATGGCCCTCACAAACTACTTATTAATTAAAAAAAAAATACTCACCTCTCCCCATTCCCCTGCTGTTCTGGTCTTTGCAGCATGTGGTTTGAAACTATGCTCAGCTCGGCACAGTGGACGCGATTTTGGGACGTTATCACGTCCACTGAGCTGAGACATCAGAAGCACAGAGGAGAATGATGGAGGAGGGAGCAGACGGTTCCCTCCTCCATCATTCCTTTCAATTGTATCTGCATCCAGAATGTGGATACAGTTGAAAGTGTGATGCTGGATGCGGGGGGCCCGATGCTTGTGCTGACATCGCCACCTGTCTCACAGTTGCAAAGCAGCTGCGGGGTCTGCCATTATTAGCGGTATGCCAGTGCCATTGTTATGTGACATGAGCCCCGGGAGAGCCAGTGCCGAGACAGCTGGTACAACACCAACACCGAAGGTGAATATAAGTGTTATTTTACTGGGGAGAAACATAGGGATTTAGAAGGGGTTGTCTGATTAGTGGACATCCCCTTTAAGTAATCAAGTTCATTAAAGGGGTTGTCCACTACTGCACATCCCCAGCTTATTACATTTAGGACTTCAGCACCGCTTTTTCCGGACATTGCTATGACTTGTTATGTCCTCTGCAGCCAATTAGCAGATGTTGGTCAATAGTCTGTCAGGACGGACATCTGCTCTGAAGAAATAGAGTTTTTGAGACTTGTAGACATTATGGAATAACGTCCATAAAAATATCCCAAGCCGGTATTGGTCCTCCAAGAAGCATGAAGCCCTCGCTGCTACTAACTTACTCCCATACCTGGATCTACCTAGATGATGAAAACACTTGGACTGTAAGGTACAAATCAGGTGAAATTATGAAACCTGGAGGGAATGTCACTTCAGGTTGTGCGTAGATATCCGTAGATAGAAGTCGTTATTTATCCGCCATTAATGAAATGTTTTGTCCATTTTTGCTCCACAAATCTGAGGCCGATGAATGGGGGAATGGCACCAATGCTATGGAGAATGCCTTGAAAATTGAAAAGGGCGTAAATAAGGCTCTGCTGGACCTCCACAAGATTGCTATGGACCATGCGGACCCTCATGTAAGTGACTCCCCCATAGCGTATAGATACCGCGTCTTCATTTTATAAAATATCCTCCATGAAGGAACAGTTCATGTATCTTCTGTGACCTCCATATTGTGCTGTTCCTGGAAATGTAATACCACCTGACTACTAGATGTCACGTTCCCCTTTATAATGGGGGGTGTTCCAACACAAGCTGCATATTATGGCACTGTTATAAAGCTATGGGACAATTCATTAGTGTATTTGCACCTTTTTTTTCTAGTTTTTAGTGTTTTTCATTTGCGCCTTGTTCTTCTTTTAATTTGCGCCTTTTTGAAGTCTGCAGCGTTCCCTTTTTTTTCATTGATCATTATGGGGTTTCCGGCTAATTATCTAATTGTGACTTTTTAAAAAGTTGTCACATTTTTACTCAAATATATTTCAAGTGATTTTGTGTTCTGTAGTCCGGGAGGTTTTTTTGCACAAACTTTGCAACATTTTAGCATGCCACTTTTTTGTGATACAAAGACACAAAAAGGTTTAAAGACAAAAAAAATACAGTTTTGATTTTGGGCAAAATCCATGAACCAGGTGCGCCACTTTCAGGAATTTGGCACAAAAAAATCAAATGATACAAAAGAGAAAAGGGACTTGAAAAAATACAATGTTGTATTGGGCCCTATGACGGCACAGCACAGATTTTAGTAAAGGTAAAAGGTAAAAAACAAGCAAAATGATGACTCGGACCCTCTGATTTTCGAGGTATAAGACTACGTCCCCACAATGAGCTTCTAGTGAGTTTTAGATATAGCAGATTTTCTGCCCCATTAAGTAAAATAGGTTACTTGAATTTTTTTCGAAAATATACAGCATAAAAAACTCACCCAAAACTCATTGTGAGAACGTAGCCTAAGGGTATGTGCACATCATTTAGACGCCGGTGAGTTGTCCTTGGTGAAGCTCTGCCACCGGTGGTTTTCACTCTATACTTTAAAGGGAACCTGTCATGTCCCTAAACGCTATTAACCTGCAGATATGGGGTTAATCTGCAGGTTTATAAAGCTGCCGGGCGTCTTACTGAAAGGCCGGCTACCGGGAGGAAATGCACTTTATTCCCCACGGCAGCCTCCAGCTTTCAGTCATAGAGGCGCGGCCGGCGTGGCTTCAGTCATTGTTCAGTACATAGTGAGCGGCGGCTATAACCGCACCCTGGCACTGACTGACAGCTGGCTAAGCGGCCCCTGTAACCGCTCCCTGTAAAGACTGACAGCCGGATCTGTACTGATGTACTGCTGAGCTGTCAGTCAGTGCCGGGGCGTTGTTACAGCTGCCGATCACTGTATATTGAGCGGTATCTGAAGATGCGCCGGAAGTGTGGCACCCCAGGGGTCTGGTTTCCACAGTAATAGCAATATTACGTCTGTGAGCAGGTGGGAGGTTTCCTGGTCAGACATCCTATGCATGCCACACCTCCTGCCCAGTCCTGGGAGGGGAAGAACTTCCCCTATATAAAGCTGGGGCTGAGGCAGGGTTAGAAGAGAGTGAGAGAACACAGACAGAGACACAGTCTGGTCTGTAGTGGAGCAGCTTTAGGAGCAAGAAAGATCAGGAGCTGTGTGGGAGCTGTGCTAAAAGAGATCAGGGGCTGGAAGCTGTAGAGCTCGCCCTGATTGAAGAGTTCTTACCGGACCCGGAGTCTGAGGCTGTGGGGACTAATCCTTACCCAGCAGCAGAAACCGCCCGGCAGGGGATTTCAGGTCCTCTGGCCAAGAAACCCGAAGGCACGGTCACACGCAAGGGACCAGCACCGCCGTCGTGGAGCGGAAGCTACCAGAAGGCCCCGAGTCACCGGCCATACGGGTGAGCACCACACGGTACACTCAGGGACGTGGGCTACTTTTACCCGCCTCTAGCAAGGTAGCCAGAAGAGTACGATTAGTTGGGGAGGCCTACAACTCCGCCTGGCCAGGGAAGATTCCATCTGCTCACGGACTGACCAGGCCCCGATCGCTAGCCAGTACTCCGGGAGGGTCTACCTTTGCCACCAGTAAAGACCCTGAACTACACCGCACCGTCTCTGAGTGTTTCATCATCCACGTCCGCTGCCCTGAGGCCATACCCCTCCCGTTGGGGGTTATACCATCCCCGCTGCACAACCGTACCACCGGCCTCAGCGGTCTGCCCTGCAGCGGCGGTCTCATGACCGCATTCAACGGGTGGCGTAGTCGAGCAATATAACATCTACTGCTAAATACTGCCGCTCAGTTTGACTCCCTGGGCACGGACCGGGTCACCGCCACGAGACTACTACCCCCATCTGATCCGGCTCCGGGTAAGCCCCCGTGCGCGCGATGCCGCACGACACAGCAGGCCCAGGGGCGCGTCAACTTTTGGCGTAGTCGGCAGGATTCCGTGCCCGCAACCACCGGGTACTGCGCGCCTGAAAAAGAGACTTTTAAACTTACCTGTGGTGAAGATTCCCGCCATCCGACGCCATCTTCCACCTCCTTCCCGCCATCCGTGGAGTTTTCCCGCCGTTGGACGCCATCTTCTGCCTTCTTCCCGCCATCCGTGGAGTTTTCCCGCCGTTGGACGCCATCTTGAAGACGCCGCGCAGGAAGAAGAGGGGCGTGGACTCCGAAAAGCCCGCGAGAACTGAAGCCCCGCCTCACGTCCGTACGTTGCGTAAGGTCCTGGAAGGAGCCCAGCAGACGCCGACGTCATAGGAGTGCGACGGAAGGTCCTCGACCCTGACGATCCACTGCGGAGCCGCGGCCTACGGAAGAGGATCATCGCAAGGTAGGCCACGGTCCACTAGGGGGGAGGAAGATGTCGGATACGGAGGAGAGCTTCACTGCCGCAGCCACCGCCAGCGCCACCGCTGCTGCGGTCATGCCTTTCACTATGCCCTATATCCCGGGGGCAGCCTGGCTACCCCAGTACTCAGGGGAGTCACATACCCTGAATGACTTTAGAGAAAAGCTGGATAGCCTCTTCCAGGTGTACCCCCTCACAGAAGAGCAAAAAGTGAGCATCCTGGTGGCCCAACTAACCGGGGCAGCCCAAAGGGAGGTAAAGTCCTGGCCGCCTGGGAGGAGGACTGTCGCAGGGATATTAACCCGGCTGAAGGACACCTTTGATACCCGCACCTCAGCTGAGATTAAGCTTAGATTCTACGGGTGCAAACAGCGAGCACATGAGAATATAAGGGACTATGCACTAAACCTACAAGAGGCCCTGAGAGCCATTAAGCAGACCGACCCTGACGGCGTGGGAAACGAGGACAGGCTGTTGACCGAACAATTTATAGAGGGACTATATTGCAATGCCCACCGAACCCAGTTGCGGGCAATGGCCTTACAGGATCCTCATCTGGACTTTGCACAGTTCAAGGACAGAGCCATTCGGGTGCTCCGAGAACCGGCACCGGGTGGCGTTGTGACCCACAGGCGCCCTACTACCGCTTACCACCAGGAGGCGGCGCCCTTGTCGGCAGGGCCTGTGGGGGCTGATGCGCAGGCTTTGAACAATGACCCGGCTCCAGACCTGCACCATCAGGTCCAAGAGCTAGCTAAAAGCGTAGCTGCGCTAACCCGAACTGTGCAGTCTTTACAGGTTGCTGCTCCAGGGAAGATCCAGCTGGCATCCGGACCGGAGGACATCCCGTGGCGTCGACCAAGGAGGACCCCACCGGCCAGAGGAAGACCCAGCGACCGATACAACGAGGACGGACAGCCCATCTGCCGCCGCTGCAATCAACCTGGACATATGGCAAGGTACTGTCCTTTAAACTGGCACAACCTCGGGTAGAGGGCCAACCCCTAGGAATAAGATCACCAGGCCCATCGAACTGGCGTGACAAATATGTGGGAGGACGTCCAGTCTTGCCTGTGGTACTGGATGGCATTCCTATGAGTGCCCTACTTGACACCGGGTCACAGGTCACCACCATCCCGTACGTGCTCTTCAAGCAGTACTGGAATGACTCGGATATAACCCGCTACCCTGACGACGACTTGAGTATCATCGCCAGCAATGGTCAACCCGT
Organism: Phyllobates terribilis; assembly: GCF_046119375.1. NCBI lineage: Eukaryota > Metazoa > Chordata > Amphibia > Anura > Dendrobatidae > Phyllobates > Phyllobates terribilis. Next base: position 3,755,781 of record NW_027362833.1, read on the forward strand.
GCCACAGATCGGATTCAAAGAGATGACCATTAAAATCGGTAGAGTCGAACTGGCAGCACAGGGACTGATCATTGTAGACATTGACAAGCGCGAGAGTCACCCAAAGATAACGCTAGGAACTAATGTGATTGAAAATTGTCTTGCAGAGGTGATTTTCATTTTACAGCAGGTTGCCAAGAACGCCAGCTCCGGCCAGCAGCGAGTGCTCCAAAAAGAGATCCGGGCACTGATGCGGCGGCAACAGGTGGAACTCTCCGGTGGTGAGATTGGAAGCGTGAGAATGTGTGACCCTTTCCCTATTGCCATGCCCCCAAAAAGTGAAATGATGATTTGGTGCCGGGCAGCTATTGGTCTAAGAGGTAGAGACTACCAAGCAATGGTAGAACCCGTCTACTCAGACAGTAGGCCCACCATTTTGACAGCACGGGGGGTGGTTGATGTACGCCATGGGAGGGTGCCCGTTCGCATAATAAACATCGGGAAGAGAGAAGTACACCTGCCCCGGTATGCCACGCTAGCTAAATTGTTCACCATAAACCAGAATTCTGTACAGGCCGTGGAACCCTTGCCTCCATCTCAACCAGAGGAAGGTAACGACTCTAAGAAAACAATAGAGGACGAGAGAGTGTTTAGTAAACACCCGTTAGACTTCGGGCGAGTAAAGGGGGTAGAACACCATATCCCCACGGGAGACCATCCTCCCATAAAGGAGAGATACCGACCCGTACCCCCTGCACACTACCAACACGCCAAGGGGATGCTTAGAGACATGAAAGAGGCTGGGGTAATTAGGGATAGCTGTAGCCCCTGGGCAGCTCCACTGGTTTTGGTTAAAAAGAAAGACAACACCATGAGAATGTGTGTAGATTACCGGAAAATCAACCGTATCACACACAAAGATGCGTACCCCTTACCAAGGATAGAGGAGTCTTTGGCTGCTTTAAGATCTGCTAACTTCTTCTCTACTTTGGATCTCACTAGCGGGTCCTGTCAGGTTCCTGTAGCAGAGGCGGACCGGCAGAAGACCGCATTCACCACCCCGATGGGACTTAGCGAGTTTACCTGCATGCAGTTTGGACTCTGCAACGCACCAGGAACCTTCCAACGGTTGATGGAATGCTGTCTGGGACACCGAAACTTTGAGACGGTCCTGTTATACCTGGACGATGTCATCGTCTACTCCAAGACCTACGAGGACCACCTGAAACACCTGGCAGAAGTGTTCGAAGCCCTGGCAAACTACGGCCTGAAGGTGAAACCCTCCAAGTGTCACCTCCTGAAACCAAAGGTGCAGTACCTGGGACACGTGGTGAGTGCTGACGGAGTGGCTCCCGACCCTGATAAGATCACCACAATTAAGGAATGGCCAAGCCCCTCCAGCGTAAAGGAAGTGCGGCAGTTCCTCGGGTTGGTAGGCTACTACCGAAGGTTCATTCCGGGTTTCACCAAAAAGGCAGCTCCTATGCAGGACCTCCTGATAGGCCAGTCCAGGAAGGCCAAGAACCAGAAGCCGCCCTTCAGATGGGAGAAGTTGGAAGAAGAGTCCTTCCGCCAGCTGAAGATGGCCCTCAAGGGGGATGAAATCCTGGCGTACCCTGATTACAGCCAGCCCTTTATCCTCTACACCGACGCAAGTAACATCGGGCTAGGAGCCGTACTGTCCCAGATCCAGCAGGGGAAAGAACGGGTAATTGCTTACGCCAGCCGAAAACTGCGACCCACCGAAAGAAACCCTGAGAATTACAGCTCATTCAAGCTAGAATTCCTGGCAGTGGTGTGGGCAGTCACCGAACGCTTTAAGCACTACCTCGCCTCTTCCCGGTTCACCGTGTACACGGATAACAACCCGTTGACACACCTGGATACGGCAAGACTCGGTGCCCTGGAGCAGAGATGGATGGCCCGCCTGTCCAACTTTGAGTTCACAATCAAATACCGGGCAGGACGCTCCAATACCAACGCGGTTGCCTTGTCCAGAATGCCAAACCTACCGGACGTGGGGGAAGATCCAGAGGAACTGGAAGAAGTTGAACTTCCCGCGTTCCGCCGGCATGGGACTATCCAGTATTCCCACCGTGTAAGGAGTAAGCAATCCGCTACGTTCAACCCCTTACCTCATTACAACTGGGTGGAAACGCAAGACAGTGACCCCGCCGTCCGACTGGTGAAGGAGATGCTGACTCAGCCAGATGCCCGCCTTGACCCAGACGCTCCGGAGGAGGCCAAGCAACTGTGGATTGAGAAGAGTCGACTGTTCCTTTACAAGGGGAAGTTGTGCCGCAGAATGGTTAACTCCCGGACGCATGAACTGATCTGGCAAGTAGTGGTGCCAAGAAGAGACGTGGCTATGGTGCTGGAGGCATACCACAACGGAGCTGGGCACTTCGGATGGAAGAAGCTGGAGTTCCTGCTGCGTGCGCGGTTCCACTGGGTAGGCATGAGAGGAATCATCGAGAGGTGGTGCAGAGACTGTGGCCCGTGCCACCTAAGAAGGAAGGACCGTGCCAGCCAGAAGACTCCCTTGCAGCCCATCATCACCCGACAGCCACTGGAACTGGTAGCCCTGGACCATGTGAAACTGGCTCCAAGCAGATCTGGGTATGTCTACGCCCTCACAATCGTAGATCATTACTCCCGGTTCCTGGTGGTGGTCCCGGTCAAGGACTTAACGGCTCAAACAGCAGCTAGAGCTTTCCAGCAGCACTTCTGCCGTCCACACGGATACCCAGAGCAGGTGCTGACGGACCAAGGACCAGCCTTTGAAGCGGAAGTCTTCCAGGAGTTCTGTACTCTGTATGGCTGCCGGAAGATAAGAACAACACCCTATCATCCGCAAACCAATGGGCTCTGCGAGAAAATGAACCAGGTGGTGATAGATCTTCTGAAAACATTGCCCCTGGAAGAACGCAGTCTGTGGCCTGAGAAACTGCCTGATCTGGTGGACCTATACAACCACATCCTGGTAGGTTCTACCAACTGTACCCCGGCTTACCTAATGAGAGCAAGACCTGGTAAGCTTCCTGTTGATCTGGAGATGGGAGTCCTGACACCCGAGGACACTTCACCAGAAGCAGACTGGGACACAGAAAGGCAGCAGCAGTACCGGAAAGTACAGGAGAGCGTGGAGCGAAGTCTCTGTCAAGCTAGAGAAAGACAGGAGAAGACTTACAACCAGTATGCTCCCGCTGTTCCCCTGGTACCTGGAGAGCAGGTCTTGAAGAGGAAGAGACGCCTCCACAAGTTGGACGACCAGTGGGAGAAGGACCCGTACACCGTACTGCCCTCAAGCCATGAGAACCCGAAAGTCTGCATAATCAGTAAGGACGGAGGAGAAACCACAGCCATTGTCTCCCGAGATCACCTGAAGAAGTGTCCCGAACAGCTACGAAGCCCTGAAGAAGAACAAGAAGACCCTCGACCCGCAGAGGAAAGGGAAGATATGGTCAGTACTGTGCTCGGAGACTTCCCTCGGTCTTGGACTCAAGTCAATGGCGCTGTTGTGGTACCCGTCCTCACCTTCCTCCAACCAGCATCTCAAGTACCTACAGAGAAACAGGTAGAGCTGGAAGAGCAGCCGGTCCAGGAGGCAGAAGACCCCACACAAGCAGACCAGGAGGATCAACCCTCTGCTTATAGTGAGCCTGCCGTGCCCCTAGTGAGCCAAAGAGCCCGTAGACAGCTGCCCAGTTTACCTTTGACAGCTCCTACACCCCGTAGCTCAGGACCAGTCAGTCAGCTCCGTAGGTCCACTAGAGCCACTAGAGGCCAGTTGCCCGTACGTTGGAGGATCTAAGTGTTTAGACTGTTTATTTGTATTTACCTGTTTTCTGTTACCTGTAAATAATTGTGTATTTTTAGTTATTTTATAGGTGTCATTTAGGGATTATCCGGAATCCTTTGTACATATGTTTGGAGCGTAACCCAGGAAAGGACAAAGACTGTTAAGGACTCGGGGCAGAAATGGACACCTTTGTTTTCTTCAAAGACTGCACCCGGTTGCGGACATGCTGTGACCATCCTAATGTGTTCTTCTTTATTGTACTGTTTCTGTTTTTACTTGTTATGTTTTACAAAAATATGTTTAGTCCCGGAGTACTAAATTTTACTAGGGGGGAATGTGGCACCCCAGGGGTCTGGTTTCCACAGTAATAGCAATATTACGTCTGTGAGCAGGTGGGAGGTTTCCTGGTCAGACATCCTATGCATGCCTCACCTCCTGCCCAGTCCTGGGAGGGGAAGAACTTCCCCTATATAAAGCTGGGGCTGAGGCAGGGTTAGAAGAGAGTGAGAGAACACAGACAGAGACACAGTCTGGTCTGTAGTGGAGCAGCTTTAGGAGCAAGAAAGATCAGGAGCTCTGTGGGAGCTGTGCTAAAAGAGATCAGGGGCTGGAAGCTGTAGAGCTCGCCCTGATTGAAGAGTTCTTACCGGACCCGGAGTCCGAGGCTGTGGGGACTAATCCTTACCCAGCAGCAGAAACCGCCCGGCAGGGGATTTCAGGTCCTCTGGCCAAGAAACCCGAAGGCACGGTCACACGCAAGGGACCAGCACCGCCGTCGTGGAGCAGAAGCTACCAGAAGGCCCCGGGTGGATCAGGGAAATGCTGTAGATATAGTATATCTTGACTTCAGCAAAGCATTTGACAAAGTATCTCACACCATCCTTATTGAAAAAATGACCAAGTATGCAATGGACCAGGCAACTGTTAGGTGGATTCATAACTGGCTTAGTGATCGGACTCAAAGGGTGGTTGTAAATGGCTTCACATCCAGCTGGATGAATGTCTCAAGTGGGGTACCACAGGGCTCCGTCCTGGGACCTGTATTGTTCAACATCTTTATCAATGATTTAGATGAAGGAATTGAGGGTAAACTGATTAAATTTGCTGATGACACAAAGCTAGGAGGGATAGCTAATACTAGAGAAGAGAGAGAGAGGATTCAAAAAGACCTAAATAAACTGGAGCAGTGGGCAGCAACCAATAGAATGGTTTTTAACAGGGAAAAATGCAAAGTACTACATCTGGGCAATAAAAATGAAAAAAGCATATACAGAATGGGAGGAATAGAGCTAAGCAACAGTACATGTGAAAAAGACTTAGGTATACTAATAGATCATAGACTGAACATGAGTCAACAGTGTGATGCAGCAGCAAAAAAGGCAAATACAATTCTGGGATGTATTAACAGATGCATACAGTCTAGATCACGTGAAGTCATTATCGGTCTTTACTCCTCTTTGGTCAGACCTCATCTGGAATACTGTGTACAGTTTTGGGCACCACATTTTAAAAAAGACATAGACAAACTGGAGCAAGTTCAGAGAAGAGCGACCAGAATGGTGACTGGTCTGCAAACCATGTCCTATGAGGAACGGTTGCAGGATTTGGGAATGTTTAGCTTGCAAAAAAGAAGACTGAGAGGAGACTTAATAGCTGTCTACAAATATGTCAAGGGCTGTCACATTGTAGAAGGATCATCTTTATTCTCATTTGCACAAGGAAAGACTAGAAGCAATGGGATGAAACTAAATGGGAGGAGACACAGATTAGATATTAGAAAAAACTTTTTGACAGTTAGGGTGATTAATGAGTGGAACAGGCTGCCACGAGAGGTGGTGAGTTCCCCTTCAATGGACGTCTTCAAACAGAGGCTGGACAGACATCTGTCTGAGATGATTTAGTGAATCCTGCTTTGAGCAGGGGGTTGGACCAGATGACCCAGGAGGTCCCTTCCAACTCTACCATTCTATGATTCTATGAGTCACCGGCCATACGGGTGAGCACCACACGGTACACTCAGGGACGTGGGCTACTTTTACCAGCCTCTAGCAAGGTAGCCAGAAGAGTACGATTAGTTGGGGAGGCCTACAACTCCGCCTGGCCAGGGAAGATTCCATCTGCTCACGGACTGACCAGGCCCCGATCGCTAGCCAGTACTCCGGGAGGGTCTACCTTTGCCACCAGTAAAGACCCTGAACTACACCGCACCGTCTCTGAGTGTTTCATCATCCACATCCGCTGCCCTGAGGCCATACCCCTCCCGTTGGGGGTTATACCATCCCCGCTGCACAACCGTACCACCGGCCTCAGCGGTCTGCCCTGCAGCGGCGGTCTCATGACTGCATTCAACGGGTGGCGTAGTCGAGCAATATAACATCTACTGCTAAATACTGCCGCTCAGTTTGACTCCCTGGGCACGGACCGGGTCACCGCCACGAGACTACTACCCCCATCTGATCCGGCTCCGGGTAAGCCCCCGTGCGCGCGATGCCGCACGACACAGCAGGCCCAGGGGCGCGTCAGAAGCTTTAACCCCTTTCTGACATTGTGCATAATAATACGTCCCTGTGCCCTGGGCCTTATGGACCAGGTACGTATTATTACGACACAGGCTGTGCGGGATCAATCGCCACCGGTTGTCAGCTGATTTTAACAGCTGACACCCGGCACTTTAACCCCCTAAATGCTGCGATCGCAGCATTTAGCAAGTGAGTGGAGGGACAGAAGCACCTCTGCTCTTGGATCGGAGACCCTGCGCTGTCCTCACGGGGTCCCGATCGTTGCCATGGTGACACGATGTCATCATGACGACACCTGTGTCACCAGGCACCAGCAAGTTAGTTTGACCATGCGCAGTGCATGATCAAACTAGCTTGTGTCTGCAGCACTGACAGTTTACAAGGTATAGCAGTGATCCTGCACTGCTATACCTTAGAACTGCGATCAGCCTGCTGAAAGTGAAAGTCCCATAGTGGGACAAAGTAAAAAAAGTGAAAAAAAAGTTGTAAAAATATTTTTTTAAAAATAAAAAAATAATAAAAAAATAAAATATTATTATGAAGAAAAACAATAAGAGTACACATATTTAGTATCGCCGCATCCGGAACGACCTGATCTATAAAACTGTCCCACTAGTTAACCCCTTTAGTGAACACAGTAAAAAAAAAAGAATCAAAAAACGGTGCTTTATCATCATACCAACGAACAAAAAGTGGAATAAAACGCGATCAAAGAGACGAATATAAATAAAAATTATACCACTGAAAACATCATCTTGTCCCGCAAAAAGCAAGCGACCATACAGCTCCATCAGCCAAAAAATAAAAAAGTTATAGCTCTTAGAATAAAGCGATTTTTTCTATGAAATAGTTTTTATTGTGTAAAAGCGCCAAAACATAAAAAAAGATATAAATGCAGTATGGCTGTAAATGTACTGACCCGAGGAATAAAGCTGCCTTATTAATTTTACCACACGCAGAGCTGCATAAAAAAAACTAAAAAAACAATTACTGAATTGTTGGTTTTTGTTTATTCTGCCTCCCAAAAATCAGAATAGAAAGCGATCAAAAAATGTCACATGCCCGAAAATGGTACCAATAAAAACATCAACTTGTCCCGCAAAATACAAGCTATCACATAACTCTGTCGACCGAAATATGGAAAAATTATAGCTCTGAAAATATGGCGATGCAAAAACTAGTCTTTGCAAAAAAAAAAGTTTAGTGTGTGACAGCTGCCAAATGTAAAAACCCAATATGAATCTGGTATCACTGTAATCGCACCGACCCGAAGAATAAAGTCATCTAATCACTTAAACCGCACGAGGAACGGTGTAAATAAATAAATAAAACCAATTCTTCACCTGCTGTTGGTTTGTTCATTCAGCCTCCCAGAGTTCGCAATATGGCTCTGCCCACATTTATCCTGTGCTCTACGCTCAGCGCTTACACCGGGGTTTCCATGTAAATCTCTGAAATACGTGATCCAGACGGAGCCTCCGGCGGAAGATTCCCTGTAATGAGGCAGATGGAGGCACCGTCTGGCCTGTGATCCCACGGTGTCCGTCTTTTTATTAGGCGTGAATAAAAGTGCCGTCGGCCACAGTTTTGCGAGCCTCTGATAAAAAGAACACCGCTGAACAGAGGCCACACAGAGTCCAGAGTAATTAACAAATAAAGTAGCACACTGCAAGGCTAAGTATGTAAACATGAAATATGGAATATGAATAGCATTACTGCTGTAGAAAATAGAAATAAATGAGAAATCTTAGCACATAAATTGGCCAATTCATGTGTATCTGGCAGCCGCGGTAAGGCGTTTCTCAGTGCCAGGACCCTACCAATGTGAATACCTCTCTAAGGGACAGGTACACATGAATTGGCCAATTTATGCGCTAAGATTTCTCATTTATTTCTATTTTCTATAGCAGTAATGCTATTTATATTCCATATTTCATGCTTACATACTTAGCATTGCAGTTTGCTACTTTATTTGTTAATTGTATATGGAGGTAGCTTCTCCTAGTAAGCACCTGTTCACACCTATTTCTCGTATTAGAAGTGCCATCAGTTTTTTCTGTTTACAGAGTCCAGAGTTAGGCCGGTTTCACATGTCCTGATATTTCCAGTATCGGAAAAACCGGTACGGGAGATATACGTGTCCATGTGCACCTGCGTGGCAACCGTGTGCCGCATCAGGAGCGCACATTCCGCCACCTGGGAATCAGCAGTACAGTTACCGCTGTTCCCAATCACCGGGTGCTGAATGCTGCCCTCATCATTGTAACCTGCTGGCGCTGTGATCAGCACAACCAAGGGACAATGATGAGAGTAGTAGTCTGCTCCCGCTGTGTCCTAGTGTAAAAATAAGAATAAAATTAAAAAATCCTTATACTCACCTGCCTATCAAAGTAAAAGTGAAGTACCCATAGCTCTTTCTTACATTCAAGCATCTGATGCTGATGCTCAGTCTATGTAGATGGCATCTTAGCTGTTGCTAGGCAACTTCCTTATAAGGTGAGATGCACCTGTAAGATTCCATCACAAGATTCCATCATGACATCACTGCTATTATGACATCATAATTCACAACCACTACTTATACAAGCGTTTACACTTCAGTGTCACTTTGATACCCCGGTGTCATTGTTGTCAGTGTTTAGCTACTTATCTAGTGATATACTGATTGCGCATTTCATTGAAATGTCTGGAATTTCTCCAGACAGACTTCAGGAGTTGGCACTACTCCAGGGGATTCTTACCACCTATACCCCTAACTGTGTGCTACCACTACCCGATGGCGTCCTCAGCTTCACTTACCGGCTGGTTATGGAGCTTGTACGGGACTGCTTGACCAAATACTACCAAGGTCGTATTACCTCAGAATATCTTCAGCATTTACAGCAGAACATCAGGACATTAGTACAACAGGTAAATAGCAGACAATCTGCACAAATTATTATTATTATTATGTCTAGTTGGTCTCCCTTACTGTATAGTGGTATTATTGGTAGTAATAAAATTTAGACTTTCTTCAGTGTCAGGCAGGGTCATATTTGTAATAGAGATCCCCATTTTGGGAAGAGGGTGTAAAAGTGCAGCATGAGCCTGTATGATTCAAATGTCAGGGCTAGATTTCATTCCTAGTCCAGTCCTTGTCCCTTAGTAAAGACACTTCATTTAGCACCTTAATCCGGATTTCTTATAAATATGTAATTATGATTTTTATTGTGTATAACAAATATTAAGAATTTATCTCAGACCATAGAACTAGCCTCACTGATTAGAAATGTAAAGTACCCACAGTTCTTTCTTACATTCAAGCATCTGGTACTGATGCACAAACTATGGTTTTGCCACCTTAACTATTGCTAGGAAACTTCCTTTCACGGTGAGATGCCCCGTTAAGATTCCATCACAAGATTCCATCACGACATCACTGCTATTATGACATCATAATTCACCACCACTAATTATACAAGTGTTTTTATGCTGTATAAAAAATAATAATAATAATAATACAAATCAAATAATAATAATGGAATACAAGTTTATTTACAGAAAATTGTTCTTTAGATCGACACCAATATAATATATAAAATGTACCAAATGTGTAGTAATTGTAGCTGCAGATAGACAGGAGTAAAATGGTGACATAAATGGCCTCCTCCATTCTGCACTTTCTCTCATGATTTTCCTTTTGTATTTATTTCCATCTTTATAGGCTGAAGAAAAAGCCCAAAGTGGAAAATTGGCCTTTTTTAAACAACTGGCCCAAAATGTCCTGAATATACTGGAGAGTCCGGCCCGCTCACTGGAGCACCTGGTAAGGAGCCATCATCTTCTATATTACATGTCCTTGTCCCCTCCAGGCAGGCACAGGATATTTCATGACCGCCTGTCCCTGCGGCTCCATCATCTGTGATGGCAGTCTGTACTCAGCGGTGGGAGTTTGTATTTCTGCCTCTGTTTTGCTCGATCATCACAATCTTCCTTCTTGTAAATGCTGCAATTCTGATAACAGAGATCAGTTGTATATACAAGTACCTTATATATTATCGTTGATTTACTGGAGGGAGTGGCTGTGTATAGTCCGTCCAATACTGAAATTACCAGTAAATCCAATGTTTAGTCCTTCCTATCTATTGTATATGATAATTTAGTATTTGTGAAATGTTATACTAATTGTACATATTATAACCATCAGGAAACATCCGAAGGTGACTCCGAAGAGGGGCAAACCGTGAACATGCCTGACCCTAATATTAGTCAGTTAGAGCTAAAAACTGATCTGATTGAAGGTAAGCCGATCATCTAATATTTTACATTCAAATATCCAGATATTATAGAGAATGGCAGAGAATATGTAGATTTACTCTTCATTCCCTGTAATGGAGAGGGATCATGTAATTCTACTTCACGCCTGTGTGGTCTTCTCGGCTCCAAAATGAGGGTCATAGATCCCCAATCATGTAATTGTTCAAAAATACCATATTTTGAAGACTATAAGATGCACCGGACCATAAGAAGCAGGTGAAATTTTGGAGCGGAAAATAGGAAAAACATTTTTTTAATAAAATGGTGGAGCAACTTCTAATCCAATTTTGTGGTAACTTTTCTAGGGGAAAGGCGGCGGAAAGATGGCAGCAGCAGGAGTGGGGCGATGCTGCACTGAAGTCCCTGCACTTCCATGGTTTTCAATCTGGTGGACCTTGGGAAAATCTCCACCGGAGGTGGCGCATGCACAGATTGAGATCTCGGGAGACAAGATCTCAATCTGCATGCGCCATCTCCAGAATCCATTTTTCCGAAGTCCACCACACTGAAAATCATGGAAGTGCGTAGTCTCCGGCGACATTTTCTGAAAGCCCAGGGGCCGCTGCATCCTTGCACCGCCGAACACCCCCTCCTCCCAGCCTGGGGCCCACAGCATCGCCCCACTCCTGCCGCCGCCAGCTTCCTGCAGCAGTGACCCTGCGTCCTGGGGCCTCGCTTCACCGCAACCCCCCCCCCCCCTCAGTAAGCTACGTTGGGATAAGACGCACCCCCATTTTACAGAAAAAAGTGTGTCTTATAACTTGAAAAATACGGTAATCAGATCCTGAACAATCGCCCAGTGTATCTATCTCTGGATGTGCCATAAATACTGTATATTTAGTATGTGCAGAATACCAGATATCTAGTTTTTATATCATTTACAGAGATCTTGTCATGTCCTTCATTATATGGATGTGTTATATATTAAGTACTGATATAGACTGATACATGACATCTTTTCATTATTTTATCATTATTTTAGAAATAACTGTGTCGACGGCCAGTACTGATGGTGGAATATGTGAGACACCAGAGATCCACGAATCTGCCAGTGTAAGTATCAGAGGAGACGTCTGTTTATCATCAGATAACGGGGTATGAATTACACATATAATATTATACCCCAGATGACAATGGGATATCTTTGCTTTTATGTAGATCAGATCTATTGTGAGTAATGATGGCATTGTTATTCTGCCTCTTCTGTGTGATGCCCCTTATCATATCCTGCAGTACAGTGATATCTATGCATGGGGAATATCCCCTTAAAATATAATACTGTCTGTGGAGGGTCCGGCTTGCATCATGTCCTCTACATCTGCTGCAATGTAATCAGCGTGGACATAATATAGAGGAGAAGTTCCTGCATCTGGAGCTTTTATTTTCCTGCAGATTCTATGTCTTAATGTCATTTCTTATTATTTCTAGGCCTTGACCGGATCATTGAACTTGGAGACAAGTCCTAGTAAGACCGACTTTAAACCAATCAAACTGATCAGCAGTGGAGCTTATGGGTGAGCTTTATGTTTGCATAATATACATTTCCTAGTGTTCCTTATGACAATGCTTCTGTCTCTGTGCCCAGCCCGTACAACAGAGAAATGCTCTGAGTCCATACTGTCCACAAGAGATGAGCGAATCAGGCAAAATTCTAATTTGCTTGTTCACGTGGACTTGTGAAAATACGATTCAAGGAGAAATTAATGTCCCTTATTATGCTCTGGGGCCTCACCAGGCCCCAGAACATAATAAGCATAAGAAACATACTTATACTCCCCTTACTGCTCAATTCTCTAGCCCCTCCACTTCTCACCGTCACCCGTCCGGTCCTCACTGCCTCTTCAGTTTGCCACCGCTCACGCTATGCAAGGACTTCAGGCTTTGAGAAGGTCTGAGAGAGTTCTATGCAAGAGCATAAAAAGTCACAACATTGTGACACCGTGACTGTTCTTGCGCTTGTGCATAATCCTCCCAGATCTCATCAATGTTGGAAGTCCCGTCCCAGTATGAGAGGCATTTGGATTTCAGCATTAGCAGCAGAGATTTGAGGATGCGGCAAGGAACGGACGGTTGAGGCGGAGGGGCCGTAGAAGTGAGTATAAAAATTTGTTTATTTTTAAACTTTTTTATGGCCTTTCAAGATTTTGAAAATGGTGGCCAACGCTTGACATTTTGCTAAATCCATGAGTAAGCAAATTACAAAAAACAAAACAAACAAAAAAACAAAACGCCATTTTGGTGAATGCAGAATTTTGCAAAATCTGAGTAGAATTTAATTCCACTCAAATGTGTTAGCTCATGTCTACTGGCCACATCTATATGTCATTATTTAGGTCAGTTAGGACGTGACATAGATGAGGACCTCGCATAGGTCATCATTTATGTTGTGTAACTTGATGGATTTCTACATGGATTTCTAGTGACATCTAGTAGTAACCAGACAATCATGTGATGAGGTTTATAGACAAAATGTTAGTAAGAATTCATTATAAATCATGGATTTTCCTTCTCTCCAGAGCCGTCCACTTAGTGCGACACAAATACACAAGCCAGCTATTCGCTATGAAGAAGCTGGACAAGGAGAACGTGAATATTCCAAGAAGACTTGAACGTGCCTTTCTAGAGAGGGACATCCTAACATTTGCTGATTGTCCCTTTGTGGCCTCCATGTTGTGCTCCTTTCCAACTCCTCATCATCTGTGTATGGTCATGGAGTATGCAGCAGGTAAGTCATATCCATTGTGCCTATATCCAGCCTCAATCTGCTTATCTCTAGCATCTTCTCCATAATCTGAATGTGACCACATGGACGGATACATGTCCATACTGCATTTACTATAAGTTATCTGTTACCAAGATGCCAGGAAAATCATTATCTCTGTGAAAGTCTCTGGTGAATGTCCTCACTGAGAATGGCAAAAATATCCACTGAGGATAAAAGGAGGATTTGACTCAATTCTAACAGTTTGTATAGATGAGCATTTCACAGAGTAATGAATAAGAGGCTTGCAGATGAGGCACGGCTCTGTCTTTTTATATTGGGTCACTCTGCTTTATACGCTCTACATTAGGCCTCTTTCACGCTTCAGTATTTCTGGTACGTGAGGTGACAGTTTACCACACGTACTGGAGACACTGACACATGTGCGCACATGTCAGTGTTTCCACGGACCATGTGTCCATGTGATCCACACGTAGACATGTCTGTTTTTGGCCAGCAGGACGGATCACACAGACCCATTCAAGTCAATGGTTCAGTGTAAACACATACCGCACACGGATGCCATCCGTGTGACATGTGTCGGCGCCTGGGAATTAGCGATAAAGTTAGCGCCGGGTGCTAAACGCTGCCCTCATCATTGTCCCCTGCCGGCGCTGCGATCAGAACCAGCAGGGGTTAATGATGAGGGTTGTCTTCTCCCAGTGTATTTCTACCTGTAAAAATAAGAATAAAAAAAAAATCTATACCCTCACCTGTCCTAAATGTCCCCCACTGTAATCCATGAGACCGCTCAGCAGAGGAGCCGGGGAGAATGACTCCTGCAGCGAGCGGCCCCGAATCTGCGCTGAGCTCAGCGAGCGGTGTCCTGTCACTCACTGAGCTCAGCTGAGGTCTGGCGTCGCTCGCTGCAGGAGTCATTCTCCCCAGCTCCTCTGCTGAGTAGTCGCATGGATTACAGCAGGAGATACTTAGGACAGGTAGGTGAGTATAAGGGTTTTTTTTTATTTTATTCTTATTTTTACAGGTGGAGACACCGGGAGCAGACTACAACTCTCATTATTAACTCCTGCTGGTGCTGATCACAGTGCCGGCAGGGGAAAATGATGAGCGCAGCGTTCAGTACCCGGCTTTTGGGAATAACGCTAACTGTACACTGATTCCCAAACGCCGGTACGTGTGCTCCTGATGCGGCACACGGACATCTCCGACACAGGTTTTTCCGGTACCAGAAATATCCGGACGTGTGAAACCGGCCTTATACAGTATATAAAGCAAAACCACAAATGAGACTGCTAACACCTTTAACTAATTATATATTTATTTATTGCAAGATACATAGTATATATAGCTCATACTTTTTTGGCCAGAATAGTGTCTCTTTTTTGTATGAGTTACCTTGTTATTTTTAAATATTTATTCCACGTGACTAATAAAGATTCATGCTTTTATATGGGATGTTGCTTCATTGCACTTATTTGTGCAGCTCTTGCACCTTTGTGGTTTTGCTTCATAGACATTTAGTGCAGTCCTAGTTACTATTCGGGTATGCTCCAATGGAGGGTTTTTTGCATTATTATACAGTATATCTCTGTGTATGACGTCCTGCCCCAATGTCTCCGCTCATTTCTCCTTCACACTCCTCATGTGTCATTTACATTGTAACAAACCCTCTCCTGTCATATTTGCTTTCTGCTGTAGGAGGAGACTGTGGCAGTTTTATGAAGAACTATGGGTGTTTACCTGTCCCCTTGGCTCGTCTGTACATTGCAGAAACGGTTCTAGCTGTGGAATATCTGCACAGCTATGGTGTAATGCACAGAGACCTGAAGCCTGAAAAGTAAGTGACACTTGTAGTATAAGAAAGGGGTAAAAAGATATCGTTTATTATACAAACTATTTGCAACTTGGGGCTGACATCCTCTTTTTTTCACAGCCTCCTGATAACGTCAACTGGTCATATTCAAGTTACAGATTTTGGGCTTTCCAAACTCTGCCTCATGAGACCAACATCAGAGATCTACAAGGCTCCAATTGAGGACATCACCAGAGAGTTCCATGATAAGGAGGTAGGCAGGAACTTGTTCTTTACTCATCTCCTCCATTTCTCCTTCTCTTATACTTTCTCATCTAGAAAACGTTTCCACTGATGTTATTTGTCACAATTATGTTCTCTGATCATTATCTCATTCCTCTGTTTTTTCCAGATTGCTGGCTCCCCTCATTACATAGCCCCAGAAGTTATCTTAAAGGAAGGCTATGGAAGGCCAGCTGACTGGTGGTCAATTGGGATCATCCTATATACATTTCTTGTAGGACGTGTACCATTTTATGGGCCTTCCAAATATGACATTTACAGCCATATTGTCAGGGGTAAGTAAAATAATCTGATTGCTGTGTAATGTCATTGTTATTTGAATAGATTAGTTGTGTGATTTAGTTACTTTTGTTAATATAAAAGATTTTTGTTTTGATAAAATAAATTAAGATGTTTCATTTTCTGTAATATTTGCTTTTTACATAACAGATGACATATATTGGAAACTTACTAATTCGGCTTTTCCAGCCACAGCTCGGGATATCATCATTGAGCTGCTCAGAAAAGATCCAGCACAAAGACTTGGGACAGGTAATGTATATAATACTATTATTAATGACTTATTACACCTCTGTGAACAGAAAATGAATAATGAGGATCAGCACTGAGGTTTTGTTCTCTACCAGCTTGGCCATTCCCCATTCTTCATGCTAAGACTTTCAGTACATCTACTTCACTTCGGCTCTGTTACGTCAACCGTTCAGATTAACGCCCCCTTCACACGTCCGTATAAAATCAGTACTGAAACCAGTACCGGAAAAAAACAGTACTAGTGTCATCAGTGTTTTGAATCAGTGTGCCATCAGTGTGCCATCAGTGTTTTTCCGGTACGGCAAAGAAAAAGAAATGATAAAGTATCTCTTATACTTTGTAATGTTAAACAGATACAGCGTAAGGAAGGCACACAAATGGCACACGGATGCCATCTGTGTGATGTACGTGTTTTTCAGGGTCCCATAGACTTGTATTGGCACTTGTCATCTGTGCTGCCACAAAAAAACAGCAGCATAGATGATAATGGGTACGGGTGGCATACGTGAAAGAAAAATGGATGCCACATGTAGTGCAAACACGGATATGTGTAGGAGGCCTAAGAAACTTGTCTCTTTGACAATAACTATATCACTATTCATTGTTTTCCTTTTCAAGGAGGAGCAAATGAGATCAAATTTCATCCATTCCTGCGTAACTTAGATTTTGACAACCTTCTAAGTCAGAAGTCGCTGTTCATTCCTGATCTTGAGTCAGAAGAGGATACCATCTACTTTGACAGTAAGTAGAATGAGACATCATCTGCAGAAAGCTGCTGTGTGTCTTGTATTTCATTTTAAGTGAGAATCAGTCCCCACCTTGATTCATGATCAAATGGTGACTGTTCAGGACAAAGTATTATGCTAATAATCTCGATTAACTCTTGTACTTTTCAGCTCGATGTAGCAGACATCAACATATTGATTCAGATGAGGGGGACACAAGTGAAGATAATGACTGGCCGGAAAGCCAAAACTTTCTATCATCTTCGCATAGGCTTTCTAAAGTAAGTATGTGACCAATAAGATCCATACAACCTGTAATTAAAATAAAATTGTAAAATATTAAAATATTTTTTTTTCCTCTTTGTATTAGCTCTGTTCCATCCATACCAAGATGATGAACAATGAAGAACCCAAGTCACCTCCAGGGTATTCACCAGAAAGTGCAAAACAGTCAGACATGTGAGCAAATTATTTTTATGGGGTCCATTCTGATATGTGTTCACAACACCAAATTCAAGACGAGTGTAAGTCGATACTAAATCCAGTATCGATGACCACATGATTGCTGATCACCATGTTTCTGACTTGTGATAACGCTGGTGATGAAAGTTGATAACTATGACCAGCTTTAATTTCCAGTTCATTACAGGAAAATAAATATTGCTAGTGATTCTCCATTCTTGCTGGTAGAAGAGGGTCTTGAGCACAGCATCCCCTTCATGTTATTCAGATGTCCTAATGGGCTTTGCAGACAGGTGTTGTATCCGTATCTATTGTTTTCACTTGTAATTTATATGTTTTTCTTCTACCAAACAGACAGAAAGATTCTCCCCCCTCTAAGTCTGAAGACAACCAGACGCAGAAAGATTCTCCCCCTTCTAAATCTGATGACAACCAGACACAGAGAGATTCTCCCCCCTCTAAGTCTGATGACAACCAGACGCAGAAAGATTCTCCCCCTTCTAAATCTGAGGATGACAACCAGACACAGAGAGATTCTCCCCCCTCTAAGTCTGATGACAACCAGACGCAGAAAGATTCTCCCCCCTCTAAATCTGATGACAACCAGACGCAGAAAGATTCTCCCCCCTCTAAGTCTGATGACAACCAGACGCAGAAAGATTCTCCCCCCTCTAAATCTGATGACAACCAGACGCAGAAAGATTCTCCCCCCTCTAAATCTGATGACAACCAGACGCAGAAAGATTCTCCCCCCTCTAAATCTGATGACAACCAGATGCAGAAAGATTCTCCCCCCTCTAAATCTGATGATGATAAGCAGAGGCAGAAAGATTCTTCCCCCTCTAAATCTGATGACAACCAGACGCAGAAAGATTCTTCCCCCTCTAAGTCTGATGATGACAAGCAGTGTTTCACTGCTGAAGGCAGACAGTCATCCATATTGTCAGGTATGTATAGCTCTATAGGTCATTCTATTGCAGCCTGTGTCAAAAAGTGTAATGTGAAAACAGCCCAACATTTCATTTTATAAAAATCCTCACTCTTAGGCTGTGTGCCCACGATGCGTTTTTCAAGCGTTTACGCTGCGGAATTTCTACAGCGTAAACACTTGGGAAACGCTTGGTAAACCTTCCCCCATGGTCTCCAATGCAATTCCGCACTTTCAATGCCCATGCTGCGTATTTTTCCGCAGCGTTTATGCTGCGCTCAAAAATACGCAGCATGTCCATTAATTTTGCGGACGCGCAGCGTAATCGCCGCCATTGACTTGCATTAGAACGCGCTAATTCCGCAAGACTGCATCTGTACTTGCGTAATTGGCGCTTTCTAATGTGCGGATGGTACCCAAGTCTGGAGGAGAGGAGACTCTCATCCAGACCTGGGTACCATAGAATCTGTAAAGAAAAGAATTTAAAATAAAAAATAAAGCTTATAATCACCTTCCGATGTCCTCCCAGTGTTTTGTCCACGCCGTCCGGTCTCTTGCAATGCTCGCGCTGTTGTGAAGGACCTGTCATGACGTCACTGAGTCATGTGACCCATCACATGACTCAATGACGTCACCGCAGGTCCTTCACAGCACCGCGAGCATTGCAAGAGACCGGACGCAGCAGAGATGACACCGGGAAGACACCGGAAGGTGAGTATAATCTTTTTTTTTTCATTTTTTACCATTCTTATTCTTTTTTTTAACTATTACTCGGTCACACTATATAAATCCATGCCGGTTGCATGGATTTAAATAGTGTGACCAACTTGTCAAGCACTTTTCCAAGTGATGCTCAAAATCGTTTGGAAAACTTCTTGAAAAAACGCATGCGAAAGCGCATGTAAAAATCCTGAAAAAACGCTTCTCTCTGGCAGAAAAAACGCATGTAAATCTGCATGTAAATCTGCAAACCTGGCCCGCAGGGTGGTTATATTTGACCCACGACAACAGAACCACCACCACTATTTGGGGCCATTATTCTGTATGGAGGACAATGTGGGGCCCATTATACTGTACGGAGGACTATGTGGGGCCATTATTCTGTATGTAGGATTATGTGGGGTCCAAGTTTTTCATTTTGGCCCTCTGTGTGTTTGAGTGTGACATCCCTGCTCTAATATGTAGTCCCATTACTTACATTAGTTATGTCTCTTTGTCTCCTCTCACAGGTTCCACCTTCCGCCGGCTGATATCATCTTGCCGGCGTGGATTATCCAGGGTTGCTCGCTCCATCAGACAAAGCTGCATATTTCCTCCCTGTCATCGGAGCAACACAAACATCTCAATGTGAAAAACCCTTCATGTCTAGTGCCTAGTACAGCATGTCCACCATTAAAGATGCACCTGTGTGGAAGGACTTGTACCATCTACCTGTGGCCTTCTGACCAGCAAGTAACATCTGCAGAAGAAGGCCCTCCAAGAACATCTCTTCATTCTTCCATGTAATTCTTAATAAAAAAAAAACTAAAAAGAATCATTTCAAATTGATTAATGTCCCTTTGCATTTAATGTAATACTACTGACATTTATGGCATATCAGTACTAAACATCATATATGTCTGATGAGAGAATATCGTTTCCATGTTTCATGTTAATCCTCTAATCCTCAGCCAAAAGTGGAAGAGAAGACCAGTGATTCTGTTACATCTACGAATGACAGTCAATCCAGGGAAAAACACCTTCTGATCCATACATTTTTCAGGCACTCTGATCCTTTTACCTTCATGTGGCTCTACTTAAGGTTTATGTATAAGAACCAGTTGGATTCAGTACTGGGCATCCTGGGGGTCCCAGCAGCCACATCCCAATTGTTCAACTAAAAAAGACATACTGTATTATAGTGTGATATATATATATATATATATATATATATACACACTGTGTGCAGAATTATTAGGCAAATGAGTATTTTGATCACATGATACTTTTTATACATGTTGTCCTACTCCAAGCTGCATAGGCTTGAGAGCCAACTACCAATTAAGTAAATCTGGTGATGTGCATCTCTGTAATGAGGAGGGGTGTTGGCTAATGACATCAACACCCTATATAAGGTGTGCTTAATTATTAGGCAACTTCCTTTCCTTTGGCAAAATGGGTCAGAAGAGAGATTTGACGGGCTCTGAAAAGTCCAAAATTGTGAGATGTCTTGCAGAGGGATGCAGCAGTCTTTTGAAGCGTGATCACCGAACAATCAAGCGTTTCATGGCAAATAGTCAACAGGGTCGCAAGAAGCGTGTTGGCCAAAAAAGGCGCAAAATAACTGCCCATGAATTGAGGAAAATCAAGCGTGAAGCTGCCAAGATGCCATTCACCACCAGTTTTGCCATATTTCAGAGCTGCAATGCTACTGGAGTATCAAAAAGCACAAGGTGTGCGATACTCAGGGACATGGCCAAGGTAAGGAAGGCTGAAAAACGACCACCTTTGAACAAGAAGCATAAGATAAAACGTCAAGAATGGGCCAAGAAATATCTTAAGACTGATTTTTCAAAGGTTTTATGGACTGATGAAATGAGAGTGACTCTTGATGGGCCAGATGGATGGGCCAGAGGCTGGATCAGTAAACGGCAGAGAGCTCCACTCCGACTCAGATGCCAGCAAGGTGGAAGTGGGGTACTGGTATGGGCTGGTATCATCAAAGATGAACTTGTGGGACCTTTTCGGGTTGAGGATGAAGTGAAGCTCAACTCCCAGACCTACTGCCAGTTTCTGGAAGACAACTTCTTCAAGAAGTGGTACAGGAAGAAGTTGGTATCGTTCAAGAAAAACATGATTTTCATGCAGGACAACTCTCCATCACATGCATCCAACTACTCCACAGCGTGGCTGGCCAGTAAAGGTCTAAAAGAAGAAAAAATAATGACATGGGCCCCTTGATCACCTGATCTGAACCCCATAGAGAACCTGTGGTCCATCATAAAATGTGAGATCTACAGGGAGGGAAAACAGTACACCTCTCGGAACAGGGTCTGGGAGGCTGTGGTGGCTGCTGCACGCAATGTTGATCGAAAACAGATCAAGCAACTGACAGAATCTATGGATGGAAGGCTGTTGAGTGTCATCATAAAGAAAGGTGGCTATACTGATCACTAATTTTTTGGGTTTTTGTCTTTGCATGTCAGAAATGTTTATTTCTATATTTTGTGCACTGATATTGGTTTACCTGGTGAAAATAAACAAGTGAGATGGGATTATATTTGGTTTTTATTAAATTGTCTAATAATTCTGCACAGTAATAGTTACCTGCACAAACAAATATCCTCCTAAGATAGCCAAATCTTAAAAAAACCACTCCAACTTCCAAAAATATTAAGCTTGGATATTTATGAGTCTTGTGGGTTGATTGAGAACATAGTTGTTGATCAACAATAAAAATAATCCTCTAAAATACAATTTGCCTAATAATTCTGCACACCGCGTATATCTATATATATAATCGTCTTATCCCGTCTGTCTGTCTGTCTGTCTGTTGGGGAAATCCCGCGTCACTGATTGGTCCAGCAGCGGCCAATCAGCGACGCGGGATTTCAGAAAAAAGATGGCGGCCGTTAGAGGCTCATCTGCGGGACGGAGCTCAGCGGCGATGCAGCCGGGAGATGACTGGCGCGAGGCTCTCATCTCCCGGCCGCTAGCAGCAGAAGAACCCCGACCGGCGAGCAGCCGCTCATCTCCCGGCTTCTCGCAGCGGAAGTAGCCGCACAGGCAGTGGCGTTGACCTCCATGCGGCTAGGGTGTCAAGGGAGGACCGGGGAGCGGCGCTGCGGGTCGGGATACTTCTGCTGCGAGAAGCCGCTCATCTCCCGGCTTCTCGCAGCGGAAGTAGCCACACAGGCAGCGGCGCTCCCCGGTCCTCACCAATACGATTCTGCTCCCCGGTCCTCACCTATACGATTCGCTGATTGGTCGCGGTCTCTGGCCGCGACCAATCAGTGATCTTGGCGCAAAAGTTAAACACCGCTGTGCTGATTGGTCGCGGCCGCTGCCCGCGACCAATCACCGATTTGGACGCCACATTTAAATAGCGGCCACGACCAATCACCGATCTTGGCGCAACATTTAAACACTGCTGTGCTGATTGGTCACAGACGCTGCCCGCGACCAATCAGCGATTTTGGCGCCAAATTTAAACACTGCTGTGCTGATTGGTCGCGGACGCTGCCCGCGACCAATCAGCGATTTTGGCGCCAAATTTAAACAATGCTCTGCTGACTGGTCGCGGATGCCAGCCACGACCAATCAGCGAGATTGGCGCCAAATTTATACAACGCTCTGCTAATTGGTCGCGGACACCAGCCACGACCAATCAGCGAGATTGGCGCCAAATTTAAACAATGCTCTGGCGCCAAATTTAAACAACGCTCTGCTGATTGGTCGCGGCCGCCAGCCGACCGCGACCAATCAGCGAGATTGGCGCCAAATTTAAACACCACTCTGCTGATTGCGCCCAGTCGGCCGCATACATATTCTAGAATACCCGATGCGTTAGAATTGGGACACCATCTAGTATATATATAAATATATTCACTTGTGGAAAACCCTTTTAACTAGGGCTGTGGTGTCAGTAAGTCAAATTTCCAACTATAATAATTACTAATACCAAATATACTGCAACAAATAATAGTAAATATTCAGCAATTTATGCATGAAAATAATTTATAATATACAATATTAACACTATATAAGTATTTACATTTTTTTCTACCTGCAGTTGGAGTTGGTACGTTCTTCTGATACTAACTCCACAGCTCGGCTTTTCCTTCTTTCCTGCTCCTCTAACATAAAAGTACAGCAATTAATTACGACAAGTTAATCATTTAAATGCTGCTGTCAATCTCTGACAGCAGCACGTAAATGTAACCAGTGCCACTGCTTCCATTTACCAGCTCCCATCTGTGCCCTGTGACATGATCTCGGGGGCTGATGGGTCACTAGGACAGTGAGGGCCCTGTGCCCGCTGTCTTGGTGCTCCTCTGGAGCTCATCTATATGCTGAGCTTCAAAGGAGACCGAGATTTAGGCTACCGTCCCACTATCAGTATTTGGTCCAATTTCACCACAAATGGATTTTTTTCCCCATTTTTAGTACATTGAATAGTAAAATGAATCATTCAAAACTACAAGTAACCCCAAAGTCATGCCAGTTTCCATGGCCCAGAAGATTCTCTGAAGGAAGAGTGTCATTGGGTGACTGCTTCTTTGGTAAATACCATAAACATTAGCACTTAAAAAGGTCCATATGTCTGGAACCGTATAGATGATTTCGAAAGAAGCAAAAAAAAGCTCAGTGATAAGAAACAGATGATGGTTATTAATGAAACACACTAACTGGGTCACATTTAAAAGTGGTGTACCCCAGGAGTCAGTATTGGGACTTCTATTTAATACAATTATTAATGACCTTTTGGGGGGTATACAGAGTAAAATTTCAATATTTTCAGATGATCGTAAACTCTGCAAGGTTATCAGTACATAGGAGGATAATGTAATATTACAGAGGGATTTATGTAAGCTTGAGGTTTGGGCTGAAAAATGGCAATTGAAGTTTAATGTAGATAAATGTTCTTGCTTGGGACAAATTACAATGTACAATTATGTACTAAACACTGGGAAAACCATCACTGGAAAAGACTTGGGTGTATGGGTGGACAGCAAACTCAACTTTAATAACCAGTGCTAGGCCGCTGCTGCCAAGGCAAATAGAACCATGGAAGCATTAAAAGAGGCATAGATGCTTATGATAAGAACATAGTTTTGTCTGTATACAAGTCACTAATTCAGCCACATTTAGAATACTGTGTATAATTTTGGTCTTTGGTGTATAAGACGGACATAGTTGAACTAGGACGTATGCAGACAAATGCAACCAAGGTTATTAAGGGAATTGGTGCACTGCAATTCCAAGACAGGTTATCAAAGTTAGGGTTATTCAGTTTGGAATAATGAAGGTTTAAGGGCGATCTTATTACAATGTACAAATATAAGAAGAAACAGTATAGAGATCTTATTAAGGAACTTTTTACATATAGACCTTCAACGATGACAAGGAGGCACCCTCTCCTACTAGAAGAAAGATGGTTTCTCAGTCATCATAGATGGCGATTCTTTACTCTAAGAATAGTGAAATTACGGGACTTTCGGGAACATAAACATCACAGTAAAAGATAATGCCTTACCAACACCAGGTCAGATTACCAGTGCACCGCAGGATGCAGCAAGCCTCCATGATAAAGGCGGGGGCAGCACATGTGCAAAATACTAATGCCGACAGCCACTCACTAACCTACCAATTCTTGGAGGGGGTGGCTGTGTAGTATTATGCATGCACACCGATGGAGTTGTGAGCTTGCGTATTTTGGTCAAAATATCGTCCAATACCTCATGTGGTGTACTTATCTTATATACTATTTTTCATCTTTTTTGCACATCTTTTTGCAGGATGCAGCCAGGCCTCTTTAGTATTGGCTGGGTGAATTGGGGCGTCTGTCCTGTGGGGGTGCATGTATATAGTTCTGGGCAACCCGCCTGATCTAATACTATGGGCGTCATCAATACGCTGCAAGCAAGACATCAATAGGCTGCAAGCCAGACACTGTGTATCACACATATCTGTGTGACTGGCGCCCTATGCAGACTCCATCGGTGTGCATGCATAATACTACACAGCCACCCCCTCCATGAATTGGTAGGTTAGTGAGTGGCTGTCTGCATCAGTATTTTGCACATGTGCTGCCCCCGCCTTTATCATGGAGGCTTGCTGCATCCTGCAGTGCATTGGTAATCTGACCTGGTGTTGGTAAGGCATTATCTTTTACTGTGATGTTTTTTGAAATTATGTCCAATGTTCACCATTTTTAATATTCAGACTTTCGGGAACATCATATTGTAATTGTTGATTTACTAAACAAGTTCAAGTATGGCCCGGATGCTTTTGTTGAAAAATATATTACAGGTTATGGGAACTAGATTCTGTGATAGGACGTTCATCCAGGGAACTAGTCTAATTGCCATTAGTGGAGTTGGGAAGGATTTTTTCGTTAATAGGGGGCAATTAGCATCTGCCTCATGGGTCTTTTGCCTTCCTTTGTATCAACATGTTAGGTTATAGGTAGAACACAATGGATGTCTTCTTTCAATGTACTGTGTGGGGAAATGTATTGTCAGGGGGAATCATACTGTACATCATGCTGTGTGTAATAGGACCGTGGGGGCATCATATTGAGTGTGATAGCCACTGTGGGGCCATGAAAGTGGTATCATACTGTGTGTAGGCATATATGAGGAATTGGACTAGATTAGAATACTGGCATTCGAGAAAGAATGTCACACCGATTGTACTCCCGGGATTATGGTGTGCTGTGTAATAATATATGGTAGCAGGACCCCTCTAGTCTTCATTCCAGGTATACTAACTGCTCAGTGTTACATTGATTTGGTCGTGGAACCAGTGATATGGACATTTCTTAAACGTGCCTCAGTAACTATTTTTCAACATGGAAATGTTAAGCTACATGTTGCAGGTGCTACTGTGAGCAGCATGCTTGACTTAAACATGATACCATGGCCAGAAGCATCTCCGGATTTGACTCCCATCAAGCACTTCATTGGTCGAGCATTGCAAAAGGAGTTGCCGTCAGCAGATCTTGATGATTTGTGTGCCCAAGTGCATTCATTATTCCTCTCTGCTCTGCCTTGCTCACCGCTCCGGCGGTTCCTCTCTGCTCTGCCTTGTCCACCGCTCCGGCGGTTTCGCCCTGCTCTGCCTTGCTCACCGCTCTGGCGGTTCCTCCTGCTCTGCCTTGCCCACCGCTCCGGCGGTTTCGCCCTGCTCTGCCTTGCTCACCGCTCTGGCGGTATCTCTCTGCTCTGCCTTGCCTACCGTTCCAGCGGTTCCTCTCTGCTCTGCTTGTCTACCGCATCTGCGGTTCTGTTCCTGAATCCCAGTTTGTACTGGACCCTATCCAGCCTGCGCTCCAACCTGCTAGTGCCTCCCTGTCTGCACTCCAGCCGTGTTTGCCAGTACCCCCCTGTCTGCATACCAGCCGTGCCTTGCCAGTGCCCTCCTGTCTGCATACCAGCCGTGCTTGCCAGTATCCTCTTGTCTGCACTCCAGCCGTGCCTGCCAATACCCAACTGTCTGTGTGCCAGCCTAACCTGCCCGTTCCTGCATTCCCCGGTGTGGGTCAACAGCTGTGACCGGGGTCTAACCTGGAGTAGCACCTGGTCCCTCTGCTCAGTTCCTCCTTGGTTCACGGAGTCGTTAGCCTCCGTGCGACCTTGGTCGGATCGGGTAGATACTTAGTTATGCCCCTCCAGGCACTCCTCGGTTCATGGTACAGTGGGATCACTAATCACGCTCACGCCAGTCAGTCCAGGCACGAGTGTAACAGTTTTATTTATGTTGTATCGTGTTTGAAGGTTGCCTTTTCCTGATGGCAGGTTTCAGCTCTTTCCAAAGATGCTCAATAGGATTTAGGTCAGGGCTCGCCACTTCAGAATAGTTGAAAGTTTTCCTCTTAGCCGTTCTTGGGTGTTATAAGCTGTGTGTTTTGGGTCATTATCCTGTTGCAAGACCCATGACTGAGACCAAGCTTTCTGACAATGGGTAGCACATTTCTCTCTAGAATCCCTTGATAGTCTTGAGATTACATTTTACCCTGCACAGATTCAAGACACCCTGTGCCAGATGCAGCAAAGCAGCCCGAGAACATAACAGAGCTCCTCCATGTTTCACAGTAGGGACAGTGTTCTTTTCTTGATATGCTTCACTTTTCCGTCTGTGAACATAGTGCTGATGTGCCTTGCCAAAAACTTCAATGTTTGTCTCATCTGTCCATAGGACATTCTCCCAGAAGCTTTGTGGCTTGTCAACATGTAGTTTGGCAAATTCCAGTTTGGCTTTTTTATGAAATTTTTTTCAACAATGGTGTTCTCCTTGGTCGTCTCCCATGAAGTCCACTTTGGATCAAACAACAACGGATGGTGCGATCTGACACTGATGTTCCTTGAGCATGAAGCTCACCTTTAATCTCTTTAGAAGTTATCCTGGGCTCTTTTGTTACCATTCGAATTATCCGTCTCTTTGATTTGTCATCAATTTTCCTCCTGCTGCCACGTCCAGGGAGGTTGGCTACAGTCCCATGGATCTTAAATTTCTAAATAATATGTGCAACTGTAGTCACAGGAACATCAAGCTACTTGGAGATGGTCTTATAACCTTTACCCTTAACTTGCTTGTCTATAATTTTCTTTCTAATCTCCTGAGACAACTCTTTCCTTTGCTTCCTCTGGTCCATGTTGAGTGTGGTACACACCATGTCACCAAACAGCACAGTGAGTATCTGTAGCCCTATATACAGGCCCACTGACTGATTACAAGATTGTAGACACTTGTGATGCTAATTAGTGGACACAACTTGATTTAACATGTATCTGTTGTCACATTATTTTCAGGGGTACCATCATTTTTGTCCAGGCCTATATCATGAGTTACATTTTTTAAAAACTTCTGTGGAAGCACGGTTGAAAAGCAATGTCTGACTTCCATTTGTTCATTTTCATAGATTTTTAATTTATTATTACTTTTGTCAGATTCAAATTATTTCTGTGACCATTGTGGGTTTTTCCTTTCATTAAACGAGGAGTACCAACAATTTTGACCACGTATGTATGTATGTACAAACACACACACACACACATATGTATATATATATATATATATATATATATATATATATACACATACATACATATATATATATATACACACACATATATATACACACACACATATATATACACACATACATATACATACATACACATATATATACACACACATACATATATATATAGTGATGTAGCAGACATCCTTTTAATGGTTTGGTGTGTTTTTGAATGACCATGTACCTTCCTCTTTAACGGACTGGTCACATGACTGTGACATCACACAGGTCCTTATGCACACAGAGGGTGTGGACACATGACTCTGACATCAGTTAAGGTCCTATCTGTGTGTGTGCTGCAGTATATATAAACCCTGTGTGATTTGTGACAGGTGTGTTCCGGTGTGTAGGAGTTCCTGGGTGTTGGGAGCTCCTGTGTGGGCACCGTGTGAGCGGCACGAGGCTGTTCCCTGTGTGTGGGGAACACCGCTCGTGGGAAGCCTGGTGAGGCCTGGTGGACTCCGGTGGAGGTGAAGCCTGGATCCCTGTGAGAGTGTGGGGGATGCCAGTAAGCCTCGGAGTGCCACACAAGCACCGCTCGTGTGAGGCCTGGTGAGGCCTGGTGGACTCCGGTGGAGGTGAAGCCTGGATCCCTGTGTGTGTGTGTGGGATGCCAGTAAGCCTCGGAGTGCCACACAAGCGTCCTGGAGGACAGAGCCTGGATCTGTGTGTGAGAGATGCCAGTGGTCTTGGACGGGTGGAGGTCTGGAGACCACGTGTGGTCAAGCCTTAGAGTCACAGTGGTGAAATGGACTAAAAGCAGCTGAAAGCCGATAAAGGTAATACTCTTTATGTTATGGACATTTTCATGGACATTGTTTTATTACCTTGCGGAAGGCTGTAATTAGAGTCAAGTGGGCCGGTGTGCCACTTGGGCTCGTGGACATTATGTATGTGAAATACGGTTTATGAAGTGTAATAAACTGTGGATTGTGAAACACGGCAAAGTAGTTGCTGGTATGCAGTGATTGACGCAGCAAAGCGAGTATCCCCCAGGATAATAAGTAGTGCTGCCTTACAATATATATACACACACATATACATACATGTGTATATATATATATATATATATATATATATATATGTGACACCCCAGGGGTCTGGTTGCCACAGTAATAGAGATATTATGTCTGAGAGCAAGTGGGAGGTTTCTCTGGTCAGGATCCCTAAACATGCAACACGGTCCGCCCAGACCTGGGAGGGGAGGAATCTGCCCTTTTAAACTGGGTCTGGGGCGGGATTAGAGTAGTCAGAGTGAAGCTGCAGACAGAGTCAGAGTCTGGAGAGGGAAAGTGAGATCAGGAGCTCTGGAGGAGCAGTAGCTGAAGTCCAGGGGCTGGAGCTGAGCAGAGCTCGCCCTGGACGAAGACACTAAAACCGGACACAGGAGTCCGAGGCTGTGGGGACTGATATACACCCAGCAGCAGAAAACAGCCGGCAGGGGATTCCAGGTCCTCTGGCCATAGAAGCCCGGAGGCTCAGTCACAAAGAAGGGACCAGCGCCGCCATCCAGGAGCGGAGGCTAACAGAAGGCCCCAAGTCACCAGCCATACGGGTGAGCACCACACGGTATACTCAGGGACGTGGGCTACTTGTAACCGCTGACAGCAAGGTAGCCAGGAAGAGTGCAGATAAACGGGGAGGCCTACAACTCCACCTGGCCAGGGGAACTCCTGCTTGCTCGCAGACTGACCAGGCCCCTTATACTAGCCAGTACTCCCTGGAGGGTCTGCCTTGTACCATCAGTAAAGACCCTAAACTGCACCTCCCGTCTCTGTGATTCCTTGCCGCTCCTGCACCATTAGCACTGGGACCCTCAGACCATCACTCCCATCATCTTCCAAATTAGCTGCCCTGAGGCAATACTTCTCCCGTGGGGAGTCATCCCATACTCGGCTGCGCAAACAACATCAGCCTCAGCGGTCTGCAGCGCAGCGGCGGTCCCCACTGACCGCAATCCACGGGTGGCGTAGTCGGACACTTATTACAATACAAATAGACTACCACTGGTTTGACCACCCTGGGCACGGACCGGGTCACCGCCACACGGAGACTACAACCCCCAGCATTCTACAACAGGCCCGGTTCCGGGTTCCCCTGCACAACACAGGCCCAGGGGGTGCGTCATATATATATATATATATATTACACTACCGTTCAAAAGTTTGGGGGTCACCCCCACAATTTTGTGTTTTCTATAATAACTCATACGTTTATTTATCAAATGAGTTGCAAAATGAATAGAAAATATTGTCCAGACATTGACAAGGTTAGAAATAATAATTTTTATTTGAAAGAATAATTTTCTCCTTCAAACTTTGCTTTTGTCAAAGAATGCTCCCTTTGCAGCAATTACAGCATTGCAGACCTGGCATTCTAGCTGTTAATTTGCTGAGGTAATCTTGAGAAATTTCCCCCCATGCTTCCTGAAGCCCCTCCCACAAGTTGGATTGGCTTGATGGGCACTTTTTGCGCACCATACGGTCAAGCTGCTCCCACAACACCTCAATGGGGTTGAGATCTGGTGACTGCGCTGGCCACTCCATTACAGATAGAAGACCAGCTGCCTGCTTCTTCCCTAAATAGGTCATGCATAATTTGGTGGTGTGCTGTTATAGGAAGAAATTGGCTCCAATCAAGCGCTGTCCACAGGGTATGGCATGGCGTTGCAAAATGGAGTGATAGCCTTCCTTATTCAAAATCCCATTTACCTTGTACAAATCTCCCACTTTACCAGCACCAAAGCAGCCCCAGACAAACACATTACCTCCACCAGGCTTGACAGATGGCGTCAGGCACTCTTCCAGAATCTTTTCAGTTGTTCTGCATCTCACAAATGTTCTTTTGTGTGATCCAAACACCTCAAACTTTGATGCGTCTGTCCATAAAACTTTTTTCCAATCTTCCTCTGTCCAATGTCTGTGTTCTTTTGCCCATATTAATCTTTTCCTTTTATTAGTCAGTCTCAGATATGGCTTTTTCTTTGCCACTTTGCCCTGAAGGCCAGTATCCTCTTACATGCCAAGAGTGTGCAAAGCAGTCATCAAAGCAAAAGGTGGCTACTTTGAAGAACCTAGAATATAAGACATATTTTCAGTTGTTTCACACTTTTTTGTTAAGTATATAATTCCACATGTGTTAATTCATCGTTTTGATGCCTTCAGTGTGAATGTACAATTTTCAAAGTCATGAAAATACAGAAAAATCTTTAAATGAGAAGGTGTGTCCAAACTTTTGGTCTGTACTGTATATGTCCAGGAAGACATGCACATTTTCTCTTAATTTTTTCTTTTTCCTTTAAAAATGCATTCTTTTGAGCTAAAGTAATGGACGGTATAGAGCCTGATGTTTTTTCATATACTGCTGAGGAAGAAGAACGGATCCTAGGTGCGCTGAAGGATGATGGGACTTTTTTAAGTACACCTTCCCTAGTGGATCTTAAACGTAAATATGAAAGTGATTCTAAAAGGATGATTATTCTACAACTGCATTTGGTTACTTTGGGACAGTATTATAAAGCTCGGAAAATACCACGGGGTTTACGTTCAAATATAAGACCCAATCTTTTTGGAAATAATGTGACTTTTTGCTCCCGTTTTTGTCAAATCTCCAATAGATATGCCTTGGATATAATTTTGTTGAATATTGACTTTTTACAACAGGAAATATTGAAAATGACAACTTACATTGTGGATACTGAGGAAAAATTGAAATCATTGCTCAAAATTGAGGAATGGGATTCCTTCAAGGATTTAATAATGACTAAGGTGCAGGGTTTGCGCATGGAATTTGAGGATGTAAAACGTCGTAAATGGAATCGAGATATGGAGGATTATCAAACTGGTCACATTTATAACTGGCAGAAGGGTGGATCTAATTCATCATGGAGTAAAAGAGGTTATTTAAGGACTGATAAAAGGCCTAACAAGCATGATATAAAAGGACATTTACAATTGTGTGATAATTTCTCCTTTAGACCTAGATCAGGAGCAACAGAGAGGATCCAACGGAAAAGAAGAGGGGGCAAACGGCACCGAAGACAACAGAAAAAAACAGGACAAAATCAAACCACGGCAGCAGAGACAAGTGATGACACGGAAAAAAGAAATGAACTCGTGGTAAATATCTCTAAAAAAAATTTGACCATATCACAGATGACTGTCTTGAATAAGGGTTTGTCATTTAGTATGAGCAAACATGTGGACTGGTTTCAGCTGGAGCTAGATCTCCAGAGATTTTTTTAGAAATGTCAAATTGAGAAATTGGTTTTCTGGTAGTGTGATTGTCCCTAAATGTATAACTAGTGAACTTAGTCTACAACAGGTTCAGGTGGCCAAAAGGGGTACCTTTACGCCACCTGTGAATCCTCCGGTAATTAATGCATTTATGGAAGCGGTACAGAGGGATGTGAAAGCATTGAGAGGGAACTCAAATAAAAGACTGAAATCTCCAAATTTGAGTACAGAGGAGATACGGGCTTTGCAGGACCATGTCCATGACAGCGACATCATTATAAAACCTGCCGATAAAGGTGGGGCTGTCGTCGTCATGGACAGGGTCATGTATATTGAAGAAATTAGAAGACAGTTGAGTGACAGTGAAGTTTATGTCAAGTTGGAAAAGGATCCAAAATTTCTATTTTTAAATTATTTGAAAGTTATTTTGGATGGGGATTTGGAAAATAATATAATTGATAAAGATCTTTATGATTATTTATACAGTATGTGGAGAATCCTACCACCCCTGTGATATATGTACTTCCTAAAATACATAAAAATCTTAATCATCCCCCGGGACGACCCATAGTCTCCGGGGTAAATTCATTAACGAGTAAAATTGGAATTTATCTTGATAGAATATTAAATCCATTGGCGAAAAATACTAAATCCTTTGTGAGAGATACCATGGATTTTTTATTAAAAATACAGGAAGTTGAATTAAAAAGTGAGGTCATTTTGGCCTCATTTGATGTGGTATCTCTATACACCTCCATTGATAATGGTAGGGGGGTGGAGGCGATTGAACGGAGACTGTCTTATACGGATCTTAGTGAAAATAATAGGAAATTTATTATTGAATTATTAGAGTCCATATTATATCATAATTATTTCCTATTTGGTGATGAATATTTCCTCCAGAAATGTGGAACCGCGATGGGGGCCAATATGGCCCCTGCTTCTGCAAATATTGTTATGGCTACATTGGAGGAGAACTTTGTCTATGTGTCCCACCACTTTAGACATGTCATGGCGTGGTGGCGATACATAGATGACGTCTTCCTCCTCTGGACAGGTACACAAGGGGAACTGGAGGATTTTTATGGATATTTGAATCAGGTCGATAGGACTGTCAAATTTACATTGGTGAGTTCATGTAAATCTATTCAGTTTTTGGATGTTTTTATCACACAGGAAAATGGAAAATTATTGACCTCCCTCTTCATTAAACCGACGGATCGAAATGATTTCCTGAGGTATAACAGTCACCACCCAAAACGCATGATAGAATCATTACCTTTTAGCCAATATTTAAGAATTAAAAGAATAAAGAGTAGTGAGGAGGGCCTGTATAAGAGTGCACAGAAACTTACGAAAAAACTTAGGTCAAGAGGTTACCCTCAGAGACTGTTAAATAAACAGGAAAAAAAAGTCAGTGGATTAAATAGGGATATTATTCTGAATAAAATGACCAAAAATAATAAGGATGATAGAATACCTATGGTATCGACATATGGTGAAGAGAGTGAACAGGTGGCAAATATAGACAGGAGTCATTGGAAAATGTTAAATAGATGTTTCCCGGATGTGCCAGAATTTAAAAATCCCCCTCTTTTTTCTTATAGAAGAAATAAAAATATTAAAGATGTACTAGTACATTCAGATATTGGCCCCTCTAAAACTGTGACTCAGACATTCATTAAGGGTAGAGGTAGAAAGGGCTGTTATCCATGTCTTTCATGTGTCAACTGCCCGTTTATGTTAAAAGGTGATCGGTTTCTTCATCCAAAAACTCAAAAAGTATACAACATAAAAAATTTTTTTACATGTGATTCTGACTATATAATATATCTGTTAGAGTGCCCCTGCTCACTTTGGTATATAGGAGAAACTACGTGCAATTTTAAAACTCGCATAAATAGTCATAGACATTCCATTAGAAAAAAGAGGATGGACTTACCTGTATCAAAGCATTTTGTGGAGGCGGGACATACTGTGATACAATTAAGATTTAGAATTATAGATGCGGTCCCTTTACAAAGACGGGGTGGAGATAGAATACGATTATTAAAAAGAAAGGAACTTGAGTGGATCCATAACTTGAATACGTTGAAGCCAAATGGACTGAATGCTGAATTTAATACAGCAGGTATCACCTGAGGAGTATGTTCAGACATCAGCAGTGTATGAAATTTGGGGTATTTTAAATATAATTGGATTTTTATATTTTAATATATTTATATATGGATATTTTTGGTTTCTTGCAGATCAATCACTCTCACTATGATATTTTGTGGAGTCGACGCGACCTGCTGCAACATGCGTATAAAGAAAGGGAGACTTCCTCTGGGAATGGATTTTTTCTTAAAAAAATGTTTTTTTTATATATATAGTAGTTGAAAATATTCAAGTTTCCACCTAATGAAGTTATAAAAATATATTTCTACATTATGAAATGGTATTCCTATTTATGGAGAGAATTGAACTATAATGTATTCCCAATTATCGCCTGAGATTGGAAAAGGGGTGGGGACCTGAGGAAGGTTCCTCCTCTGACCTCTTAATTTCACTCCATGGATGAACCTAGGGATAGGGAATTCCATGGAAGGGTGTTTGGGTTATGTATTAATATATTATCTCTCCGTTCATTTATGGACATAGGAATTACCGTATGGATACTGTTATTATAATATAAATAAATTGAGAAATTATGAATAGGATGGTGTCCCTGATAATGAAAAGTGGGCGCGTTCTTGCAGTTAATAGAGGATAGGATTAATTATTTGAGTGCACATTTTGTTCATATTTGAAAATAATCTTCTGGTGGAGTTTGCCAATTAAAAAGATAGCGACCGTAGTGTTAGAAGTGTAAAGCGCTTGCCCGGTGATGTCATGATATGGGCAGACTAGGTTTGCCCCGGTCATGTGACAAAACAATGTGGGTCCCATGGGAGACATGCGCAGATTGGATTCTTGAGTTAATCTACCCAAGGGTGCTCCACCGGTCCGAGACGTGGGACGAGTGAAGCTCTCTGTTGGTGATATATACAGCGCTGAGGTAAGAATAACTGTTATATTCTACCTAATTATATCACTGCATAGAAGAGACTCCCTCACCCCCGAGCGGTCGGCTCCCCAGGTAATTCAACAGATTGTTGTCTGGCTCAGGTCCCTTTGAACCAGTAGAATCCCTCAGATAAATTGACAGTCCTGCCTTCTATCCTTTGGAGAATTTAAGAATGAAAGTATGGATCCGATGATTGTGTTGTGGATGTGTCCCGGGATTGATGTTTTTGGTCTGTTTTTCTGGTTGGCGTATAAGTCCTAGAGAGGCTAGTAGTGGAATGGTTCAGAAACCTTTGTGGCCCATTGTCTAAGTGACCATTGTCTAAGTGACTGAGGAGTCTCTTCTAGGTGAGGAGAACCGAAAAAATGGGGAACCAAAATGCCAAGGAAGGCATTATAGCCAAAGACTTAGTGGTACGCAGAGAAGGGAAACAGGCACTGATTGGAATTGACAAAATATTGTGTAAAGCGGGAATGAATGAGAATGGAGAGATGAATGGAGAGAAATGGAAATCCTTCTTTAACTCCTATCATGGATGGCTGAAAGATAAGGGTCTGTTAGGGACAGTAGATGTATGGATGAATGCATGCGCTTATTTTGAAGGAAAGATTGAAGAATTAGGAGACGGACGTTACAGACTGACAAAAACTGGAATGACAGATTTTCCTCCCTGTCCGCTCCCGACGTCACCCCCACCCCAGTACCAGAATTCCCAGGAACCTAAATGTTGGGTTTGCCCCAGATGTGGACAGCAGAATCCCTTGACAGTAGACATCTGTGTGGCATGTGGAGGACCGAGACCCCACCCAGCTAGTCTATTCCCAATGAGGACGGTAGTTGTGCCAGGAGCACCAGCAGCAGCAGCTGCAGCAGCAGGGGGGGATGCAGTGGTTCCAGGTCAGGAAGCTCGTACAATGTTAATGTATAGACCATGGAGCCCTTCAGAGCAGTTGGCACTGATCTCCCAGCTGCCAGATCCGTCCCAGTCCCCTATGGGTTTTGCTAGAATGATCACCACCATACAGGATACGTATCATGCCACTAGAATAGATCTGCAGGGGGTAATTAAGGGAAAATTGGCAGATGAAGCCCGCTATGATAGGTTGATAGATGAGACAAAAAAAACAGTATGCCAATAGGACCGGACCCGTAGATGCAGAATCTAATGATGCAGCAGCTGGAGTCCTATTCGCAGCAGCGTTGGTAAAAGCATGTCAAGACAGGCAAGCAGAAAAGCAAGTTACACTAGAAGATAGAGTGCAGGGAAAGGAGGAAGATCCTAAGGATTATTTCTATGCACTAAAGAAAACCTGGTCAGAAATGGGGTTCAACCCCGGGAATAAGACTAGTGAGAGGGTATTAGCAAGTGCTTTCATGAATGGACTAAAGAAAGAGATTGCAGAGAAGGTAAAAGCAAGTAGACCGGACTGGAGATCAGTGAAGGCAGAAGATTTAGCTAGAATAGCTCAGGGGGCACAGCATGACATAGCGCAGGCAAAAAGAGCTGCCAGAATACATATAGTAGAGACGA
The DNA here is from genome assembly GCF_046119375.1 of Phyllobates terribilis. Lineage (NCBI taxonomy): Eukaryota > Metazoa > Chordata > Amphibia > Anura > Dendrobatidae > Phyllobates > Phyllobates terribilis. The sequence continues at coordinate 3,792,439 of NW_027362833.1, forward strand.
CCCCCAGAAACAACAGAGGCAGAGGACGGACTGAAGGAGGAGGACAGAAACTGTGTTACGGATGTAAAAAGCCAGGACATTTTAGAAAGAACTGTAGGACCAACCCGTATCCAAATGCTCAGAGTACGGGTCCTCAAGCCGACCAAACAACGCCCCCATAGGATGAGGGTAGCTTGCACATGAACCCCCTCATCTCCTTACCCCCAACTCCCAGTTGTATAGTGCAGGTGAACCTACCAGGGGGACATGAAATCGATTTCCAAGTAGATACGGGGGCCGACAATTCAGTAATTACGCAAGGTGATTGGCCATATGTAGCGCCCCAAGGACTTGGTCACTACAGAGGTATTGCACCTCATCCAGAGGTGTGATATCCCACTCCCGGGTAAGGATGGAGTATGGATCAAGGCTCAGTAGGCTGCATACAGCACACACACCCCATTTCCGAGGGACAGCTCAACGGTGCTCCCACTAGACAGAAGTGCAGGCACGACAGCATCTGTCCCTGGCTGGAGTGGGGAGGGGGGTGGAATACCCAGTGCTATAGGGGCAGATAGGGGTTGGGTCCGGAGCATAGGAAGGAGCCCATTGGTTGCTAGTCACCTGGGCTCATGGTCAGAGGGAGGTATATAAGGTGGGCACCATCTTAGAACAGTGTTCAGTCTGAGAGAGGAAGTGACAGAGCAGGGCCTCTGTGGAGCTCTGCTCCGGAGGCGGGCCTAGCCTGTGAGGCCCAGCCAGCACTGAAAGAGAAAGAAGAAGAAGTTCAGTCTGTGAGGAGAAGTGGAGAAGGCAGGGAGCAGGGCTGCTGCATGGGCTCTGCTCCCTGGGCAAGCCTAGCACAGAGGCCGGGGCCAGAGAGAGAGAGAGGAGAAGGAACAGTGGAAAGGAAAAGGAAACAAGACCAGAACAGAAGTAACAAGTGAAACAGAAAGGCTCAGGAACGAGAAGGAAGAGAGAACCCTAAGGACCCAGGATATTGCGGGTGACGGGTTGGCAGAACAGGGTACCGGATCCCAAATTGGTGGAAGCGAATCATCTTCAGCCAAGAACCGGAGGTCGTGACCAGCCCTTGGTGCGACCCCTCGTTACACCTTGCTAGGAAGGCATACCATATAGGGTCAGGGACATGGGCACGTAGCCCTCCCAAGAGAAGGCCCGCGGGAGCTGGACATAAGCTTGGTCACTGGTGGGGCACGAGCCAGAGAAAGGACGGAAGGGAGCTTTGAGACATACTCCAGAAAGACCTGGGAGTTGACCGAGTCCCTTGCCTGGTGGACGCAGCACGGCTTGGGTGGTCACTGCTTCGCGAGAGTGACCTGGAGAATACAAACTGTGAGTAAAGGACATTGGATTGCAACACGTTGTCTGTGACTTCTTGCTCCTCCGGCACTATTGGTACTGGGACTTTCTCCACCATCACTCCCATCATCCACGCTAACTGCCCTGAGGCTGTACTCCTCCTGTGGGGAGTCATCCCATTCTTAGCTGCACACATAACACCGGCCTCAGCGGTCTGCCTTGCAGCGGCGGTCTCCATTGACTGCAATCCACGGGTGGCGTAGTCGGACACTTGTTATTACACTAAGACTGCCACTGAATTGACCACCCTGGGCACGGACCGGGTCACCGCCACAGAGACTACAACCCCCAGCGATCCGGCTCCGGGTATTCCCTGCACAACACAGGCCCAGGGGGCGCGTCAACTTTGGCGTAGTCGGCAGGATTCAAACCAACCCGCCACCAACGGGTATTGCATGCCTGAAAAAGGCTTTTGCACTTACCGGAGAGAAGCTTCCCGCCATCAGACGCCATTTTCGGGACGCCGCTCGGGAAGAAGAGGGGCGTGGACGCCGAAAGCGCGTGAGATCCGAAGCTCCGCCCCACGCACTGACGCTGCGTAAGGTCCTGGAAGGGAGAGGGAGCGACGCTGACGTCACAGGAGCGCGACGCAAGGTCCTCAACCCCGACGATCGACTGCGGAGCCGCGGCCTACGGAGGAAGATCATCGCAAGGTAGGCCACGGTCCGCCGGGGGGGGGGGGAGACATCGGGAACGGAGAGCAAAATGGCGGACCGGCAGCAGACTAGGCTGCCCAGCATCGGCAGTGCCCCAGTCGTCACAGGCCCCGACCAGCACCAGGAGAAGACGGGTGACGCAGGAGCGGTCGCGGGAGCAGGTAAGAGGAGTCTCCCTGTCCCGGACGCTGCCAGCGTCAGCCTGCTCCCGGGCCCCCTGGTGGAGCCGCCGATCCCGGACGCTGCAGACACCGACCTGCTCCAGACCCCGCAACAAGCCCTGCAGCCGAGCCCTCCAGCCCTGGGCACCGCCACCACCAGCCCGCGCCCAGGCCCAAAGTCGCACCCTCTGACCCCGGGCGTCATCAACAGCGGCCTTCTCCAGACCCCGCCGCAAGGCCTACTGCACAAGGGTGCCAAGGGACAGTACGCCCTCCACGTTCACCGGCTCACGGAGGAGAAGCTGCAGTACCACCAGTACGAGGAAAGCCAAGAGGACCCGGACGGGTCTGAAGACTGCCCTCAGGAGGGAGCTCAAGGAGGACATAACTATTAAAAGAAAGTAGCGTGAGTAAGGAACTGTACAAAGTTACCCGTCAGGGTACAAGGACTGTTTTTCTTTTGAACTGTTAATAAGTGTGGTCCCCGTTGGGACAGCTAAAAGACTGTTACCCGTTTCCAAGATACCCCCTTTCTTACCTGGCTGAGGACTGAGAGCAGCCATCCCCTTTCCAACCGGCCGAGGACTGGGAACGGCCAACCCCTGGTAAATAGTTGCGCTTCTTAAAGCGCCCCCTACTGGTTTTTTAAAAGAACTGCAACGTCTACCTCGGGACGAATTAAATGGACTGTTGCACCTTTGAGAGAGAAAGTGAACACCTGGTCGCAGGTTGTCCAGCGGCCAGAAGTCAAGAATGCGTTTTTGAAGAATGTTTTACTTGCAAAAGTTTTATAGTGTGTTTTATGGTAAAAGAGTTCCGGAAGTAATAACCAAAAGTGTTTCATCAGAGTGTTTCCCATGAAGGGAATTGTACAAGTGTGTCTGTTTCCTGATGTAAGCAGTTAATGAAAAAGTTTTTGCATACCCTGTGAATTGTTTTTGCTCTGTTCCAGCCCGAGGACGTGCTGTGCTTTACCAGGGGGGAATGTAGCGCCCCGAGGACTTGGTCACTACAGAGGTATTGCACCTCATCCAGAGGTGTGATATCCCACTCCCGGGTAAGGATGGAGTATGGATCAAGGCTCAGTAGGCTGCATACAGCACACACACCCCATTTCCGAGGGACAGCTCAACGGTGCTCCCACTAGACAGAAGTGCAGGCACGACAGCATCTGTCCCTGGCTGGAGTGGGGAGGGGGGTGGAATACCCAGTGCTATAGGGGCAGATAGGGGTTGGGTCCGGAGCATAGGAAGGAGCCCATTGGTTGCTAGTCACCTGGGCTCATGGTCAGAGGGAGGTATATAAGGTGGGCACCATCTTAGAACAGTGTTCAGTCTGAGAGAGGAAGTGACAGAGCAGGGCCTCTGTGGAGCTCTGCTCCGGAGGCGGGCCTAGCCTGTGAGGCCCAGCCAGCACTGAAAGAGAAAGAAGAAGAAGTTCAGTCTGTGAGGAGAAGTGGAGAAGGCAGGGAGCAGGGCTGCTGCATGGGCTCTGCTCCCTGGGCAGGCCTAGCACAGAGGCCGGGGCCAGAGAGAGAGAGAGGAGAAGGAACAGTGGAAAAGAAAAGGGAACAAGACCAGAACAGAAGTAACAAGTGAAACAGAAAGGCTCAGGAACGAGAAGGAAGAGAGAACCCTAAGGACCCAGGATATTGCGGGTGACGGGTTGGCAGAACAGGGTACCGGATCCCAAATTGGTGGAAGCGAATCATCTTCAGCCAAGAACCGGAGGTCGTGACCAGCCCTTGGTGCGACCCCTCGTTACACCTTGCTAGGAAGGCATACCATATAGGGTCAGGGACATGGGCACGTAGCCCTCCCAAGAGAAGGCCCGCGGGAGCTGGACATAAGCTTGGTCACTGGTGGGGCACGAGCCAGAGAAAGGACGGAAGGGAGCTTTGAGACATACTCCAGAAAGACCTGGGAGTTGACCGAGTCCCTTGCCTGGTGGACGCAGCACGGCTTGGGTGGTCACTGCTTCGCGAGAGTGACCTGGAGAATACAAACTGTGAGTAAAGGACATTGGATTGCAACACGTTGTCTGTGACTTCTTGCTCCTCTGGCACTATTGGTACTGGGACTATCTCCACCATCACTCCCATCATCCACGCTAACTGCCCTGAGGCTGTACTCCTCCCGTGGGGAGTCATCCCATTCTTAGCTGCACACATAACACCGGCCTCAGCGGTCTGCCTTGCAGCGGTGGTCTCCATTGACCGCAATCCACGGGTGGCGTAGTCGGACACTTGTTATTACACTAAGACTGCCACTGAATTGACCACCCTGGGCACGGACCGGGTCACCTCCACGGAGACTACAACCCCCAGCGATCCGGCTCCGGGTATTCCCTGCACAACACAGGCCCAGGGGGCGCGTCACATACATTGACACTGATTTTTCACATCATGTCATTGCCACCCCCTTCAATTCCCCGTCTGTCCTGCTTCCTGTCACTAAAAGAATTCCCCTGCAAATTCAAGGAGCCACTGTACATAGCAAGCTCATGGTATCGCCCCGAGGCCAATGTAACCTTTTGGGAAATGATGTGTTGTCCCAATTACAAGCACATATTGAGTATCATCCCGATGGCACTGTCACCATGACCCCAGGTTTAAAACCAAGTACCCTTTGCAAAATTATGTCACTAGATATTGCCAGCATAGAAGAGACAAATGAGTTTCCCCCGATATTGGAGCAGGCTGTACCACATGATTTTTGGGCCTCAGACAAAACAGATGTTGGTAGGTTAAGAGTTCAACCAGTAATGGTGAAATTAAAACCAGGAGCCATCTTGCCTCAACAGAGGCAGTATCCCCTTAGCTCGGCTCAGGAGAATGCCATAGCCCAGCAGGTCCAAAAATTACTACAGAGAGGAGTCCTAGTCAAAACCCAGTCCCCTTGCAACACTCCCCTGTTCCCAGTAAAGAAAAAGAGTGTGCCAGGACAACCAGCCGCATATAGAATGGTCCATGACCTCCGGTTGGTTAACAAAGCCACAGAACTTCTAACACCAGTTGTGCCCAACCCGCATACTCTTCTGTCACAGATACCTTCTAACTCTCTTTGTTTTTCAGTGGTCGATTTGGCAAATGCATTTTTCAGTGTACCATTACATCCTGACTGCCAGTACCTGTTTGCTTTCACATTCCAGGGCAGTCAATATACATGGACAGTGTTGCCACAGGGTGCCCAGAATTCACCCACAATGTACACTGCAAGTCTGCAGGAAATACTGGAGGGATGGTCTGAACCACATATCGTTGTTTTGCAATATGTCGATGACCTGCTCATTTGTGCCCCCTCCAGGAAACAATGTCATAGTGCAACTATATCGCTTATGTTGTTTCTCTATCACGCTGGCTGCAAGGCATCGAAAGATAAGCTTCAGTTTTGTAAATCTTCAGTCACCTTTTTGGGACATTGCATTACACCAGGAGCTCGTCATTTAACAAATGCACGTAAACTAGCAGTACAGGCATTCACCGTCCCCATTAATGTTGCAGCCCTCAGAACTTTTCTTGGACTTGTTTCCTATTGCAGACAGTGGATTCATGCCGCCTCTGTTTTAATGCAGCCCCTCTATGACTGTCTTACCCCAACACCTTTTGTACTAACATCAGAGGCAATAGACTGTTTTTATTCTCTCAAGAACCGTATTTTGGCCGCTTCAGCTTTGGGTACACCTAATTATGAGCTCCCATTTACTCTGTACCTTCATGAACAAGCTGGACATGCAGCAGGAGTTTTAACTCAAACACACGGTGATAATCAGAGACCTGTTGCCTATTTTAGTGTCAGATTGGATGCGGTAGCCAGAGGTGCACCATCCTGCGTACGTGCTCTGCATGCTGTTGGACTATTACTCCATAAATCCGCAGACATTGTTCTTGACCACCCGCTCACCGTTCTAACACCTCATGATGTCTACACTATATTGAATCAAGTGCAACCCGCTCACCTCTCAGCAGCACGTCATCTCAGGTTACAATGTGCACTGTTAATGCCTCCCAATGTTTCTTTACAGAGGTGTACTACCCTGAATCCAGCAACTTTGTTACCTCTCTCGGATCTAAAGGAGGAGTCAGGTACTGTGCTTTTTAAGGAAGATCCAAGAGAGGAAGTTCCTCATGACTGTGTACAAATGATGGCACAAGAAACGGCAGGTTTACCTACTGTATTTGAACATGAATTACAAAATGCAGATTTTGAATTTTTTGTAGATGGATCCCGTCATCAGGACGATTCAGGTACCTTCCATACTGGATATGCAGTTGTCTCCCTCAATGCAGTAATCAAGGCAGAACCAATGCTCCCACACCAGTCGGCTCAAGAAGCTGAACTTAGGGCCCTAACCGAGGCCTGTAAACTAGCGGAAGGTAGTATTGTTAACATTTACACAGATTCTAGGTACGCATTCGGTATATCGCATGATTTTGGTCCAATATGGAAGTCAAGAGGTTTCCTGACGGCAGCAGGACACCCCATTAAGAATGCTGATGCGGTCCAGCAGTTAATTAATTGATGCGCTACAACTACCTAAACAAGTAGCTGTCATAAAGGTAAGAGCACATACCAGACGCACCGACCAGGTAAGCAGAGGAAACGCGATGGCAGATGCAGCAGCAAAAACAGCAGCCTGTAAGCCGCAACAAGGGTCAACAGTACGTCAGTTAAGTGCCCCTAAAAACCCCTTTGTGTCGGAGAACATCTTATCCCAAATGCAGGCGCAGGCTCAAAAGGAGGAGGTTGATAAGTGGTTAAAGGAAGGTGCATGCCTGAATGAAGCAAATGGGGTATGGGGGAAAGGGACACGACGATGCCTTCCAAGGGCACTGTACCCAGCAGCTGCCCAGGTACTACATGGGCCGACACACCAATCTAAAACGGGTGTGATGAGTGTGATGCAGAAACATTGGGTGGCACCAGGATTCTCCACCTGTATTGAAAACCTGGTACAAGGGTGCATGATATGTGCTACACATAATCAGGGTAGAGTAGTTAAAACACCACCCAAACACACCCCCCGGCCCCTCTATCCATTCCAGAGACTGCAAATTGATTATATTCAGCTGCCAAAGTCAGGATCATGGGAATATGTGTTGGTCTGTATTGATTTGTTCTCAGGATGGCCAGAGGCTTTCCCGATTGCCAAAGCCACGGCTACGGCAACCGCAAAGAAACTGCTTGCGGAGGTGGTCTGCAGGTATGGGGTACCAGAGGTAATTGAGAGTGACAGAGGTACACACTTCACAGGTGAAATAATGAATGAAGTCATGTCAGCTCTAGGAATTCAACAAGCATTCCATACCCCATATCACCCACAAAGTAGTGGTACAGTGGAAAGACTGAATGGGACATTGAAATTAAAAATTCAGAAAGCCATGGCTGAGACAGGAAAACCATGGCCGGACTGTTTACCACTTGCTCTGTTTTCAGTAAGATACACGCCTAATAGAAAGACTGGACTCTCTCCATATGAGATATTGTTTGGCAACGTACCCGGCCTAGGGTGTTTCTATCCGCAAGCATTAGAAATGAACAACCATGTGCTAAGTTCCTATGTGAGGGCTTTACACAAAAAGATTAAGCAAGTACATGATAATGTCTTCAGTTCTCTTCCAGATCCAGATCAAGACTCTAGCAGCCATACGCTGCAACCTGAGAGACTGGGTGGTTATAATAAGACACGTGAGGAAAAGCCTAGATCCACGGTTTGACGGACCCTTTCAAGTTCTGCTGACCACAAGTACAGCCGTTAAGCTAGAGGGAAAAGAGACCTGGATCCACGCGTCCCATTGCAAAAAGATACTAGGAGAACCAGCGGACAAAGAATGATGACATTGTTTATACTTACCTGCATACTTGCGACCACAGGTGCATGGACTAGGTTAGGCACCATGGATGGAGACGACAATAGATTCATTAGACACCATCTTGCTCTAATCGATGGACTAAAGGAGCAAAACCAGACCATTGCTAATTGTTGGATATGTACACATGCCCCTGTGACGTCCACTAGCATACCCTTTCTCGCTGTCCCGGTCTCATGGGAAGAGATAAACTTTTGAGTGAACTGTTCAGATACTTTGGCCAATAATTCCACACAGAGATTTTCATTTCTAAATCCCGCAAATTGGTTTAAAGGTATTGGTGGGTGGTTGGCTGGTATAGTACAAGCTATTTTACAGGTTTTGCTAATGTGTCTTGCGGTTTATTTGGTTTTTAAGTTTTTTTTAATGTGTATTCAGCGTTGTACTAAAAGAAAACATAGAAATTCGTATTGATAAATGAAGGAACAAAAGGATGGAATGTTATAGCAGAAGATGGAGTCCCTCAAGTTTAAAGGCCCCATCTATGCTATATAAGTCTGACAGTTATTTTAGGTGAAAACAACAGCTATGAATGTTCCTTCTTGTATCAATAGCGTGTCCTTTTGAGAAGATAAAGTGATTTTCCCTGGCCAGATGTTTCTTCTAGTGTAGCAATAATGTGTTCTTGCAGAAAGATGAAATGACCTTGCTAACTAGATAAGTCTAATTAAATATTTTAAAGCATACAGAAACTAGCTTTTTTCGCTTGTTCAGCTAAACTGTATAATCGAACCATATATGGCAAATCCGTTTCCTGCCTTTAGGGTGTATATTAGCCCTGTGTTTTGTAATAAAGTTTTTAGAGTATGTTTAGACACAAACATCCTGTCCTGTGTCTTCATTCTCTCCGAGCTCGTAATCCAAAGGATAGAAGACCCAAAATTCAGTGACGACACCTCCATACATTAAAAAAAAAAAATCAAATACTCACCCTCACCTCACTCCTCCTCACCTGCTGCCGCTGCTCAGGTCCGGACTCCATTGCTGGCATCTTCCCGCTCTGCGCTGCCTGTGATGGCTCCTGGGAGGGTGCGGTGGAAAGACGTCACCGCGCCCTCTAACCTGAGACATCACAGGGAGCGCAAAGCGGGAAGACAGCGGAGCTGCGGAGGCATGGGGAGAGGTAAGTATCCGGCTGCCGGGGCCCTGAGCAAGTGGGGGAGAAGGGCGGGCGCTGGCACCGCTCTCCTTCGCCCATAGCCCGGCGTGGTGCCCGACCGCAAGTGGGCCCTCTCGCCTGCTCAGGGCCCTGGCACTTGACCGGGTGCTGACGCCGGCCCTGCCTATTGTTCTGTACAGACTCCTGTACTTCTAGTACCTGAGCACCTGACATGTCTGACATTTTTACCTCAGATCAAGCTGCGTTTTACAGTATCAGCAAAAGATATGAGATTTTAGAAATTTCACTCATATGCTTGATTTTTTTTCCTGACTGAATTTGACAAATGCAGCGTTTTTAAAATCCACAGCGTGTCAATTCTCTCAGTGTTTTTGTAGCTTTTTTTTTACAAAGAAATGAAAGGGGGAAAAAATGCTGCAAAAAATGCAAGTTTTTTACAGCGTTTTGACAGCGGTTGTGGTGAATGAAACTAACTTTATTAAAAATGTACTGTAGACAAAGCTCATATGTAATCCACACCCAAAAAAAGGCTACAAAAAAGTGACAAAAATGCAGGGAACATGAGGAAAACCAGGGGTTTTGAACACAGTGTTTTTACTGCCAAGACAAGTTTTTATTGTTGCAGTAAAAAACACAGAAAAACGCTATGTATGAGGGTCACTAACATGGGCCCTTCAAAGTTAAGCTTAAATAATATTCTAGATATGACTCTATTATACCAACTGAGCTAAACTGCAAGGGTCCCCGCAGGGCCTGACTGTCCATCTGGAAGTTCCAACAAATACCAGATGGGCCGGTGTGGACACTTGTTGACAGTATCCACTTTCTGAGGATGTGGATATCATTAACCATTAACAACTGAGGTGGAGCAGAGAGCCATGGACTCCCTGCTCTGCCACTTGCTCAGAAAAGCCGTAGACTGCTTATGTCTTATGAACTCAAAGAGGTCAGTACCACATGAGGGACATCAGGCGATGCAATGACCTCACTTCAACATCTGCTGCACCTAGACTGTAGTGAGGAGGAGAATATCACCCCTCAGCGTGGGAGAGAGGGGGTGATAAGTATTAGCATATGTTTCTGGTTTCCTAGGACACAATTATTACATAAGAAGGCCCGGGGGGCATTATAAGGATACACAGGGCACCACTGTCATGAGACATTATTATTATTATTAGTCAGTATAGGGGGCATTATTATTATAACGTAGCCCAGTGAATATAAGTATTATTATAAGGAAAAAGAGGACACCATTATTGATAGCAATAAATTTAGATTTTCTTCAAGTATTTGCAATTTGAGGAGATCTGAGTTGCTGCAAATCTATTTTTTTTAATTTGTCAAACTAGGTGAAAACATTGTCTGCTCTCTGTTACTGATAGAGGAGACTAGATTACTCCACGTGCTCTCCTCACACACTGAGCAGCACTTATGTCCATAAAATGGCCGCTGGGGGAGGATCATGTGACCAGATCAGCCTATCGTATCAGCCTCCTCCAACAGACAAGCAGCTCTCCTATGTGAGGAGTTTTAGTATTGGAGGCTGAGGACAGGTCTGGTCACTGCTCCTCCACCAGCGGCCATTGTATGGACAGAATGCTGCTCAGTGTGTGAGGAAAGCTGCACTAATAAGTGTAAATGGCCGCCCCCTTTAATATACGTGCTTAAATATTTAAGGGGTGCAGTGAAAAATTTATATGCGAGCAAGTAAGGTTCAAATTTCGGTGTTAATTTCACTTAATATCATTGTGGCAGTGTAAAAAAAATGTTAATGCTCATTGATTAGTTGACGCCGACCCATGCACCAAAGAAGATGCCACATCTGTCGCTCACTAGATTGTTTTATGTTTAGGCTGCCCTCTACTGACAACTAGAGGAATCATTTGCAGGTCAAGTATGTAAATCTGCATGGTATAGCATTAGTACATGAAATTGGCCCACTAAGGGTCTTCTCTATGCAATTATAGCCTATTGTGAACTCCCATGCCCAATATATTTGAGTGTCGCTTGTACTATTTATTTGAGAAGCCTTATGAGTATAGTATGCCCTTATCAGAATGACAATGTTTGCAATAGGCATATAGATTGTATGATATGTCATGGAACGCACTCAGCTGTAAAGTTCCAGGATTGACTGTGCATTGAAGTCTAGGTGACAGCGGCGAGGCGGCTTCACTGTGTCCATGATCACATGATCCCGGTGCTGGTCACATGCTCTGACTGGGAGAATGGCGGCCAGGTGGTTCCGGCGTGTGGAACGCATACTGACTCTCCGGTCACGTGCTTCCTGTCACGTGTTTCCGGTGACCACGGATATCCGGTTGTGCTTGGAGCGCATGGGGCGTGCAAAAGAGACGGTTGCATCTAGTTTGGAATTGATTATTTGTGGTCCTCAAACAATCAACTCCATTCTAGCTGATTCACCATTGAGCCGTCTAGTTTGGAGTTGATTTTTTGAGGGCTCATTTTATCAGCTCCACTCTAGACGGCTCACTACTGAAGTGACTGGATCGGGGGGATATTTTGTGGATCTCATTCCAGCATCTCCACTCTAGCTGATTCACTGGTGAGGTGACTGGATCGGAGTGGATATTTTGAGGATCTCATTCCAGCATCTCCACTCTAGCTGATTCACTGGTGAAGTGACTGGATCGGGGGGATATTTTGTGGATCTCATTCCAGCATCTCCACTCTAGCTGATTCACTGGTGAGGTGACTGGATCGGGGGGATATTTTGTGGTCCTCATTCCAACATCTCCACTCTAGCTGATTCACTGGTGAGGTGACTGGATCGGAGTTGATCTTTTGATGATCTCTCTGCAGCTTCTCCATTCTAGACAGTTCAGTTTCTACACTGAAGTTCCTCAAAAAATCACCTCCAATGTCCAGAATGGAGCAGATTCCCGGATCCTCATAGCCTGCAATGTAGTGGAATTGGAATGTACACACATTGTAGATATATATCAGCCTTATAATTCTAATGATTTCATGTTTTTATTTTTTAAGTACTTGCTCAAACTGTTATATTTATTACGTATTTCCAAAGGGCAAAATTTTATTTTTTTCATGATTAATCAAACTTGCATTTTATTATCGCTTTTTGTAATATAAATAATCACACACAGCGCTGATCGTTCAGTTTTACGTGGGGAAAAACGTAACAAAGCGCAGCGACAGAGTCCTCATAATTTACAACATTGTATTGGAGTGGATTTTTTGAGGACCTCATTTTAGTAACTCCATTCTAGCTGATTCACTAGTGAGCCGTCTAGATCGGAGTGGATTTTTTGAGGACCTCATTTTAGGAACTCCATTCTAGCTGATTCACTACTGAGCCGTCTAGATCGGAGTAGATTTTTTGAGGACCTTCCTATAGCCTTCACTCTGTACAGTTTGGTGCTGAGGTGACTGGAATCGAGTTTTCTCAAAGAGTGAGCGGAGCCTCGTGGGGAGTAACGTAACAAAGCGCAGCAACACAGTCCTCATAATTTACAACATTGTATTGGTGTGGATTTTTTGAGGACCTCATTTGAGCAACTCCATTCTAGCTGATTCACTAGTGAGCCGTCTAGATCGGAGTGGGTATGTTGAGGATCTCCCTGTAGCCTCCAAACTGTACAGGTGCTGAGGTGACTGGAATCGAATTTTCTCAAAGAGTGAGCGGAGCCTCGTGGGGAGTAACGTAACAAAGCGCAGCAACACAGTCCTCATAATTTACAACATTGTATTGGTGTGGATTTTTTGAGGACCTCATTTGAGCAACTCCATTCTAGCTGATTCACTAGTGAGCCGTCTAGATCGGAGTGGGTATGTTGAGGATCTCCCCGTAGCCTCCAAACTGTACAGGTGCTGAGGTGACTGGAATTGAGTTTTTCAAAGAGAAGGTGTAGCCTCGCGGGGAAAAACATAGCAGAGTGCAGCAACACAGTCCTCATAATTTACAACATTGTATTGGAGTGGATTTTTTGAGGAACTCATTTGAGCAACTCCATTCTAGCTGATTCACTAGTGAGCCGTCTAGATCGGAGTGGGTATGTTGAGGATCTCCCTGTAGCCTCCAAACTGTACAGGTGCTGAAGTGACTGTGACTCGCCCCCTGGGCCGTGGGGCACTCGGATCCGGGCAATAGGGAACGATGGGGGTAGTAGTGGCAACCCGGTTCCGTGGCTCAGGGTGGTCAGGCCAGTGGTAGTCCGTTATGTGCTATTGATTATGTCCGACTACGCCACCCGTGGATTTGCGGTCATTAGGAACCGCCGCTGCAGGGCAGACCGCTGGGGCTGATGATATATGCAGCTGGGATGGTGTGACTCCCCACGGGAAGAGTGCGGCCCCAGGGCAGTGTGGTGGATGGTGGGAGTGATGGTAGTGAGAGTCCCGGTGCCGATAGTGCTGGAGGAGCAAGGAGCACACAGACAACAAGTTGCAGTCCAGGGTCTTTACTAAAACAGGTAAACTGACCCATAAACAGTTCCGGCTAGGAGGGGACCTGGATGTCTGAGAGCAACGGGGAAATTAGCCCTGGTCAGGGTGAGGGTGTAGGCCTACCGTGCTTTCTGCGCTCCTTCTGGCTATCTCCTCGTTATAGGGTAACAGCCCACGTTTCCGAGCTTTCCGTGTATTCTCGCCTGTATGGCCTGCGACGTGGGTTCCTTTCTGCTCCCAGCCTTGTACGGCTTTACTGGTCCCTTCGGTTGTGGCAGGGCCTCCAGGCTTCTTAGGCCAAGGAATATACAGTCCCTTGCGAACTGGTTATCTGCTGGAGAATGTGGAATCCTCCCAGCCTCAGACACCAAAGTCTGGTAAAGTAAGTCTTTTATCTGCCAAGACAGGCTCTCTTCGCCTCTTGTCTCTGGCTTGTGGCTCTCCTCCTGCCACACTTCCTCTTAGGTGCAGTGCAACTGTCTGTCCCTGCTCTGCTCTGGGACAAGTCTCAGTGCTGAGACAGGCCATCAAGTTCTCTCAAACCCTGCCCCCAGTACCAGCTTTTATAGGGGCAGCCTGCTCCCCCTACTGGCCTGAGACAGGAGGCATTGCATGCTAATGTTCCCCTGACCAGAGAACCTCCCCCTTGCTTTCAGACACAGCTTTAATTACACTTGTGGCATCCAGGCCAGGGTGACACAACTGGAATTGAGTTTTTCAAAGAGTGAGCGAAGCTTCGCAGGGAGAAACATAACAGAGCGCAGCAACACAGTCCTCATAATTTACAACATTGTATTGGAGTGGATTTTTTGAGGACCTCATTTGAGCAACTCCATTCTAGCTGTTTCACTAGTGAGCCGTGTAGATCGGAGTGGATTTTTTGTGGACCTCATTTTAGTAACTCCATTCTAGCTGATTCACTAGTGAGCCGTCTAGATCGGAGTGGATTTTTTGAGGACCTCATTTTAGTAACTCCATTCTAGCTGATTCACTAGTGAACCATCTAGATCGGAGTGGGTATTTTGAGGATCTCCCTGTAGCCTCCAAACTGTACTGTTTGGTGCTGAGGTGACTGGAATCGAGTTTTTCAAAGAGTGAGCGGAGCTTCGCAGGGAGAAACATAACAGAGCGCAGCAACAGAGTCCTCATAATTTAGAACATTGTATTGGAGTGGATTTTTTGAGGACCTCATTTTAGCAACTCCATTCTAGCTGATTCACTAGTGAGCCGTATAGATCGGAGTGGATTTCTTGAGGATCTCACTGTAGCCTCCAAACTGTACTGTTTGGTGCTGAGGTGACTGGAATCGAGTTTTTCAAAGAGTGAGCGGAGCTTCGCAGGGAGAAACATAACAGAGCGCAGCAACAGAGTCCTCATAATTTACAACATTGTATTGGAGTGGATTTGTTGAGGACCTCATTTGAGCAACTCCATTCTAGCTGATTCACTAGTGAGCCGTATAGATCGGAGTGGATTTTTTGAGGACCTCATTTGAGCAACTCCATTGTAGCTGATTCACTAGTGAGCCGTATAGATTGGAGTGGATTTTTTGAGGACCTCATTTGAGCAACTCCATTCTATCTGATTCACTAGTGAGCCGTCTAGATCGGTGTGGATTTTTAGATGATCTCCCTGTAGCCTCTATTCTGTACAGTTCATTGGTGACCTGAGTAGAATGGAGTTGCTGGAGCGATGTCCTCATAGGATCAAATCCAATCTAGACGGCTCATGACTGAAACCTCCAGAATGGAGTTAATTCCAGGAGCTCCTCATAGATTCCAATCTCATGGCATAGGAATTATAAATGTATGTATGTATTGTCACTTTTTGTGACATACATAATTACAAACAGCACTGATTGTTCAGTTTTGCCCAAATTTGACTTTTACTGTATTTCCACCAGTCCCAGCCACAGCAGCGACATTTCTGAAGAGTGGGCGGAGCTAGACAACATTTATGTGATCATTTCTGCCACATTTGTGATATAAATTATGATAATGTCCAGCCGCTCTTCATAATGCTGGTGCTGACCAGGACTGGTGGACAAACAAGAAAAGTAAAATTTTATCAAACATGAACAATCAGAGCTTTGTGTAAGTTTTTAAACTATGAAAAGTGATAATATAAAAAACAAACAAATTTTTTAATTTAACAAAAAAAAAGCTTTCTACCTCTCACATTTTATTAAATACTGGCATGCAAAATTTGTTTCTTCATGAATTGTGGTTGTAATCTTGTATAATTGACGCGCCCCCTGGGCCAGTGCTGTTTGTGGATACCCGGAGCCGGATCAGATGGGGGTTGTAGTCTCCGAGTGGCGGTGACCCGGTCCGTGCCCAGGGTGTCAAACTCAGTGTGTGGCAGTCCTTGCAGATGTTGTTGGATGTTCTTTGTGTCGACTACGCCACCCGTTGATTTGCGGTCACTACGGCCGCCGCTGCAGAAGGGTCTGCTGAGGCTGGTGGTATGTGTGCAGCTGTGGTAGTATAACCCCCAACGGGAGGGGTATAGCCTCAGGGGGTCAGATGTAGAGGATGGTGGTTGTGGAGGTGCAGTGTGGATGGTAAGAAGACTCAGAGTCGGGCTGTGCAGTTCAGGGTTTTTACTTACTGCTGTTCTTTTGGTCACTCTGGCCATGAGTGACCACCCGAGCCGTGCTGCGTCCACCAGGTCCTGGACTCGGCCAATTCCCAAGCAATTCTGGAGCGTGATCCTGAGCTCCCTTTCTGACTTTCCTTTCTACGGCCGTTCCCACCAGGGATCCACTTATGTCCGGCTCCCTCGGGTCTCTTGTTGGTTAAACCTTTTCTCTGGGTTCCCTGACCCTATACTCGGTGTGCCTTCTCAGTGGATTTAGTGAGGGTCGTGGCAGATCCTGCCCACGACCTCCGGTTCCTGGCTAAGGTGTGCTTTGCCTCTGCCAGCTTGGGATCCGGTACCCGAGTTGCCAACCCTTCACCCTTCTGGTCTGATTTTAGGTTCTTGGGGTTCCTTCTTCTTTCCCCTCTGGGTCCTTCTTTTCTCCTCTCTCTCTCTCTTGGCCTTGGAGCTGGCTGAGCTTCTCTGCTCTTCTCCTCTGCTCTACACAAGACTGACTGTCTCACTGTCTGACCCTGTTCTAAGATGGTTCCCACCTTATATACTCCCTCTATGTGTGAGCTCAGGTGACCAGCACCCAATGAGCTCCTATCTTTACCCAGACTGCTCCCCCTATCTGCCCCTACACTACTGGGATGTTCCACCCCCCTCCCACTCCAGCCAGGGACAGACACTGTCGTACCTGCACATATATCTAGTGGGAGTACCATCGATCTGTCCCCCGGAAATTGGATGTATGTAGTGCATGCAGCCTACTGAGCTCAGTTCCACACTCCATCCTTACCCGGGAGTGGAATACCACACCTCTGGCTTGAAGTGTAATACCCCTGTAGCAGCCGAGTCCTCAGGGTGCTATATTCCCCCCTGGTAAATCACAGCACGTCCTCGGGCTGTAAGAGAATAAAACATCCAAAAACATACAATTTTTTATTTTTTTTTCATAACACATCAACATATAAAACATCATATATCATAAAACTTTTTTCTTGTTCCTCCGGCCACGGTGCGACTTGTGACCGGGTAAAGTGCACAGTCTCTTCTTGAAAAACTCAGCTTTCCTATAAAACCAGTAGGGGGCGCCTTAGAAAGCGCAACTATATACAATGGAGGTGTGGCCGCTCTCAGTCCTCGGTCAGTGGGAATAGGGACACACGGGTTAAAGTTCACACTTGTCCCAACGGGGAACATATTTAAAGCAGCAACAGTTCTGGTACCCCGACGGGTAACTATATACAGTCTCTCTTTACCGTACTTTAATGACGGCTTCCTCCTGCTCCTTCTTGCTGGTAAGCTTCAGACCCGTCCGGGTCCTCTTGCTCCTCCTCACACCGCAGCTCCTCCTCCGTCAGCCGGTGTACATGGAGAGCGTAGGGTCCTTTGGCACACTTGTGCCGGGTAAAGGTGACCTCATCCCCTACATATAGGTCACGACCTCTGTGTCCCTCCGGCAGATGGCTTTCTATGTCTCTGCGGGTGACAAAGACGTCGCCGGGGGTATGATGGTCTCTTATGAAGCCCCAACCGTGCTGCAATTGAAATTTAATCACAGTCCCGGTGGTACGGGGACCATGAGCTGCACGGGGGTCTCTCCTGTTCCGGCTCTTCTGCTCCGCGCTCCGTATCTGCATCTGCTGCTCACGGACCCGCCTCTCTCTCCATTCTCGCTCGAAGACTGCCAACTGCTGGCGGCAGCACTCCACACGCTCCGCTGCGGCTGCCCGTGTTTCTTGGGTGAACCCCATGAGGTCTTCTCCGGTGGGGTCCCACTCGAACTGTGCTTCTTCCAGCGGGAGCGGGGTTCTCCTGACGGGCTTCAGAGCCGGAATCAGGGGCTCGCACAGGGGCCTTGCTTTTTGGAGTTCCAGTTGGTAGTACTCCTGTGGCCATATAAAAGGCTGCCCATCCGGGCACGTGTGCTGGGCAAATAGATCTTCACCCAGGTGCGGCACTCGAGATGTTGAGGGCGCGGTGATGGTAGCGGCGCCCGGGTTGACCAGGCCTTGCGACCAGGCTTGGGGCACCCTAAAGGTAAAGGGCACCGTTAGGACGGCGGCGCCCGGGGTTACTTGGCCCTGCGACCAGGCCGGTGGCACGGTGGAGGTAGAGGGCGCTGTTGGCACTGCAGCGCCCGGGGGCGCTCGGCCCTGCGACCAGGCCGGTGGTGTTTCCTGCTTGGCCGCGCTCAGAGTTGAGGCGCGTGACGTCACAGGGGTCGCGGCCGCGGCTTCTGCTTGGGGCCTAGTCTGGAGCGGTGACGGTGCAGCGACGGGCACGGCAGGGGGAATTTCGGGCTCTGCGACGGGGAGCTGGGGCAGGCTCACGGTTTCTCCGCTTGGGGTAGTGACGTCCCCTTTACCTGCCTCCGTCTGTTCAGCTCCCTCCTCGGCGCCGTCTCCGGCCTTCACTCCTCCTGCTCCATCCTCAGAGGCGGTCTGTCTCCTCGTCTCGGGTGGCGTGCTCCGCTGACGGGTTCCGGTCTGCTGGGCCATCTCTTTGCTCCACTCCGCCAGCGTGTCTCGCTGCACCTGGGCCATCCTCCGTGCGAGGCCCTCCAGCGCGGTCTGTGCACACTCCCGGTCTCGGGGGAGCTGTGCCAGGATCTCCACCAGGCCTAGTGGGGTTGTCGCTTGCAGCAGGCTCCTGACCACTGGGTCGGTGCTGCCTGTCTCTCCCTCCATCTCCGGGTGTGCTTTCTCCATACTCCTCTCCAGACTTCTTGTCTCCGGGTGCGCTCTCTCCAGACTCCTCCAGGCTGCACCCATCTTCTCTCTTTTGTTCTGTCTCCGCCCACATTGAGGATGGTCCCGGGGCAACTTGGTGATTGTCAGTTCCAGGGGCAGTTCCCTCACGCTGATGGACACCTCTAGCATCACAGTCTCTGTTGGTGGGGGCGGTTTCCGCTTTTGGCGCCATTCTTCGACCTGGTCCACGATGGGAGGTGGCCTCTTGCCACCCTCTGGCACGCCCATAATGGCGTCCGCTCTTCCAAGGCGGGAAATCTTCTGAAATGGCGGGAATCGTCTCCCAGTGGCGGGAAACTCCGTGGATGGCGGGAAAAAGCTGCAAATGGCGGGCAACCGGCGGGAAACGACCTGTGATGGGGTCCGATGGCGGGGACCCTCCGGAACCGGCGGGAGACTTCTTTTTGAGGTAAATGTGAACTTTTCTTCAGGCACGCAGTACCCGGTTGTTGCGGGCACGAGATCCTGCCGACTACGCCAAAGTTGACGCGCCCCCTGGGCCAGTGCTGTTTGGGGATACCCGGAGCCGGATCAGATGGGGGTTGTAGTCTCCGAGTGGCGGTGACCCGGTCCGTGCCCAGGGTGTCAAACTCAGTGTGTGGCAGTCCTTGCAGATGTTGTTGGATGTTCTTTGTGTCGACTACGCCACCTGTTGATTTGCGGTCACTACGGCCGCCGCTGCAGAAGGGTCCGCTGAGGCTGGTGGTATGTGTGCAGCTGTGGTAGTATAACCCCCAACGGGAGGGGTATAGCCTCAGGGGGTCAGATGTAGAGGATGGTGGTTGTGGAGGTGCAGTGTGGATGGTAAGAAGACTCAGAGTCGGGCTGTGCAGTTCAGGGTTTTTACTTACTGCTGTTCTTTTGGTCACTCTGGCCATGAGTGACCACCCGAGCCGTGCTGCGTCCACCAGGTCCTGGACTCGGCCAACTCCCAAGCAATTCTGGAGCGTGATCCTGAGCTCCCTTTCTGACTTTCCTTTCTATGGCCGTTCCCACCAGGGATCCACTTATGTCCGGCTCCCTCGGGTCTCTTGTTGGTTAAACCTTTTCTCTGGGTTCCCTGACCCTATACTCGGTGTGCCTTCTCAGTGGATTTAGTGAGGGTCGTGGCAGATCCTGCCCACGACCTCCGGTTCCTGGCTAAGGTGTGCTTTGCCTCTGCCAGCTTGGGATCCGGTACCCGAGTTGCCAACCCTTCACCCTTCTGGTCTGATTTTAGGTTCTTGGGGTTCCTTCTTCTTTCCCCTCTGGGTCCTTCTTTTCTCCTCTCTCTCTCTCTTGGCCTTGGAGCTGGCTGAGCTTCTCTGCTCTTCTCCTCTGCTCTACACAAGACTGACTGTCTCACTGTCTGACCCTGTTCTAAGATGGTTCCCACCTTATATACTCCCTCTATGTGTGAGCTCAGGTGACCAGCACCCAATGAGCTCCTATCTTTACCCAGACTGCTCCCCCTATCTGCCCCTACACTACTGGGATGTTCCACCCCCCTCCCACTCCAGCCAGGGACAGACACTGTCGTACCTGCACATATATCTAGTGGGAGTACCATCGATCTGTCCCCCGGAAATGGGATGTATGTAGTGCATGCAGCCTACTGAGCTCAGTTCCACACTCCATCCTTACCCGGGAGTGGAATACCACACCTCTGGCTTGAGGTGTAATACCCCTGTAGCAGCCGAGTCCTCAGGGTGCTACATTCCCCCCTGGTAAATCACAGCACGTCCTCGGGCTGTAAGAGAATAAAACATCCAAAAACATACAATTTTTTTTTTTTTTTTCATAACACATCAACATATAAAACATCATATATCATAAAACTTTTTTCTTGTTCCTCCGGCCACGGTGCGACTTGTGACCGGGTAAAGTGCACAGTCTCTTCTTGAAAAACTCAGCTTTCCTATAAAACCAGTAGGGGGCGCCTTAGAAAGCGCAACTATATACAATGGAGGTGTGGCCGCTCTCAGTCCTCGGTCAGTGGGAATAGGGACACACGGGTTAAAGTTCACACTTGTCCCAACGGGGAACATATTTAAAGCAGCAACAGTTCTGGTACCCCGACGGGTAACTATATACAGTCTCTCTTTACCGTACTTTAATGACGGCTTCCTCCTGCTCCTTCTTGCTGGTAAGCTTCAGACCCGTCCGGGTCCTCTTGCTCCTCCTCACACCGCAGCTCCTCCTCCGTCAGCCGGTGTACATGGAGAGCGTAGGGTCCTTTGGCACACTTGTGCCGGGTAAAGGTGACCTCATCCCCTACATATAGGTCACGACCTCTGTGTCCCTCCGGCAGATGGCTTTCTACGTCTCTGCGGGTGACAAAGACGTCGCCGGGGGTATGATGGCCTCTTATGAAGCCCCAACCGTGCTGCAATTGAAATTTAATCACAGTCCCGGTGGTACGGGGACCATGAGCTGCACGGGGGTCTCTCCTGTTCCGGCTCTTCTGCTCCGCGCTCCGTATCTGCATCTGCTGCTCACGGACCCGCCTCTCTCTCCGTTCTCGCTCGAAGACTGCCAACTGCTGGCGGCAGCACTCCACACGCTCCGCTGCGGCTGCCGGTGTTTCTTGGGTGAACCCCATGAGGTCTTCTCCGGTGGGGTCCCACTCGAACTGTGCTTCTGACGCGCCCCCTGAGCCATATTCTTTAGGGGAATACCCGGAGCCGGATCAGATGGGGGTTGTAGTCTCCGAGCGGCTGTGACCCGGTCCGTGCCCAGGGTGTCAAGCTCAGTGTGTGGCAGTCCTATGATGTTACTGGATGTTCTTTATGTCGACTACGCCACCCGTTGAATTGCGGTCACTACGGCCGCCGCTGCAGCAGGGTCCGCTGAGGCTGATGGTGTTTGTGCAGCTTCGGTAGTATAACCCCCAACGGGAGGGGTATGGCCTCAGGGGGTCAGGTGCAGAGGATGGTGGTTGTGGAGGTGCAGTGAGGATGGTAATGAGAGTCAGAGTCGGGTTCTGCAGTTCAGGGTTTTTACTTACTGCTGTTCTTGTACTGGTCACTCCGGCCTTGAGTGACCACCCGAGCCGTGCTGCGTCCACCAGGTCCTGGACTCGGCCAACCCCCAAGTAGTTCTGGAGCGTGGTTCTGAGCTCCCTTTCTGTCCTGTCCTCGTCTCTGGCCTTCCCCACCAGGGATCCACCTAAGTCCGGCTCCCTCGGGCCTCTTGTTGGTAAACCCTTGTCTCTGGGTTCCCTGACCCTATGCGTGGTCTGCCTTCCGGGTGGATATAGTGGGTGGCCGTGGCAGATTCTGCCCACGGCCTCCGGTCTCTGGCTGAGGATAAGTGCCCTCCACCAGTTTGGGATCCGGTACCCTTGTGCCAACTCTTCACCCTTTGATTTAATTTGGGCTCTTAGAGTTCCTTCTTTCTTCCCCTCTGGGTCTTTCTTTCTCCTCTCTCTCTCTGGGCCTGGGGCTGCTCTGCTCCTCTGCTTTCCTCCACTGCTCTGCAAAGTCTTCACTAAAACAGACTGACTGGCTGACTGACTGACTGACGTCTGACCCTGTTCTAAGATGGTTCCCACCTTATATACTCCCTCTATGTGTGAGCTCAGGTGACCAGCACCCAATGAGCTCCTAGCACTACCCAGACTGCTCCCCCTATCTGCCCCTACACTACTGGGATGTTCCACCCCCCTCCCACTCCAGCCAGGGACAGACACGGTTGTACCTGCACATTTTCCTAGTGGGAGTACCATAGGTCTGTCCCTCGGAAATGGGATGTATGTAGTGCATGCAGCTATCTGAGCTCAGTTCCACACTCCATCCTTACCCGGGAGTGGAATATCACACCTCTGGCTGAGGTGCAATACTCCTGTAGCAGCCGAATCCTCAGGGTGCTACATTCCCCCCTGGTAAACCACAGCACGTCCTCGGGCTGTAAGGAAACAAAACACCAAAACATACAATTTTTTTTTTTTCATAAACATCAACATAATAAAACATATAAAACGTCATATATTAGCAGCATTAAAACTTTTCATATTAAACTTTTCATAAACAACATTCTGGCAAACTCTTCTTGCTTCTGGTTCCTCCGGTCACGGTGCAACTTGTGACCGGGAAAAGTGCAATTGTCTCTTGAAGAATAAATACGGCTTTCCTATAAAACCAGTAGGGGGCGCTTTAGGAAGCGCAACTATATACAAGGGAAAGTGGCCGCTCTCAGTCCTCGGCCAGGTAATGGATAGGGGACACACGGGTAACAGTTCAATTCGCTGGTCCCAACGGGGACTATAATAGCAGCAACAGTTTTTGGTACCCCGACGGGTAACTATTTTACAGTCTCACAATACCGTACTTCAATTACGGCTTCCTCCTGCTCTTTCTTGTTGGTTGATTCGTTTCAGGTTCAGACCCGTCCGGGTCCTCTTGCTCCTCCTCACACCGCAGCTCCTCCTCCGTCAGGCGATGCACATGGAGGGCGTAGGGTCCTTTGGCACACTTGTGCCGGGTGAAGGTGACCTCGTCCCCTATATACAGGTCACAACCTCTGTGTCCCTCCGGTAGGTGGGACTCAACGTCTCTTCTGGTCACGAAGACGTCGCCGGGGGTGTGGTGATCCCTGATGAAACCCCACTCATGCTGCAGGTTGAACTTTATCACAGTCCCGATGGTACGGGGACCATGCGCTGCACGGGGGTCTCTCCTGGTCCGGCTCTTCTGCTCCGCGCTCCTTATTTGGGCTTGCTGTTCCCGGACCCGCCTCTCTCTCCGCTCCCTCTCGAAGACCTCGAGCTGCTGGCGGCAGCACTCTGCACGCTCCGCTGCGGCTGCCCGAGTCTCCTGAGTGAACCCCATGAGATCTTCTCCGGTGGGGTCCCACTCAAACTGGGTCTCTTCCAGCGGGGGCGAGATCCTCTTTACGGGCTTTGGAGCCGGGATCAGGGGTTCGCACATGGCCCTTGCTTTTTGCAGCTCCAGCTGGATGTATTCTTCTGGCCAGACAAAGGGCTGCCCATCCGGGCACGTATGCTGGGCGAACAGGTCTTCACCCAGGTGCGGCACTCTTGATGTTGAGGGCGCGTTGATGGTAGCGGCGCCCGGGTTGCCCAGGCCTTGCGACCAGGCTTGGGGCACCTTGAAAGTAAAGGGCACCGTAAGGACGGCGGCGCCCTGGGTTACTCGGCCCTGCGACCAGGCCGGGGGCTCCGCGGAGGTAGGGGGCGCTGTTGGTATTGCGGCGCCCGGGGGTACTAGGCCTTGCGACCAGGCCGATGGTGTTTCCTGTTTGGCCGCGCTCGGGGTCGAGGCGCGTGACGTCACAGGGGTCGCGGCTTCCGGTTGAGGCCTAGTCTGCGGCGGTGACGTTGCAGCGACGGGCACGGCAGGGGGTACTTCGGGCTCTGCGACGGGGAGCTGGGGCAGGTACGCGGTTTCCCGGTTTGGGGTAAAGACGTCCCCTTTACCTGCCTCCATTCGTTCGGCTCCCTTCTCGGCGCCGTCTCCGGCCTTGAGTCCTCCTGCGCCATCCTCAGAGGCGGTCTGTCTCCTCTTCTCGGGTGGCGTGCTCCGCTGACGGGTTTCAGTCTGCTGGGCCATCTCTCGGCTCCACTCCGCCAACGCCTCCCGTTGCACCTGGGCCATCCTCCGTGCGAGGCCCTCCAGCGCAGTCTGTGCACACTCCCGATCTCGGGGGAGCTGTGCTAGGATCTCCACTAAGCCTAGTGGACTTGTTGCTTCCAGCAGGCTCCTGACCACTGGGTCGGTGCTGCCCGCCTCGCCTTCCATCTCCGGGTAAGCTTTCTCTGGACTCTGCTCCAGGCTTCTTGTCTCCGGGTGCGCTCTCTCCAGACTGCTCCAGGCGGCACCCATCTTCGTTCTTTTGTTCTGTCTCCTCCCACTTCGAGGGCGGTCCCGGGGCAACTTGGTGATTGTCAGCTCCAGGGGCAGTTCCTTCACGCTGATGGACACTTCCAGCATCACAGTCTCTGTTGGTGGGGGCGGTTTCCGCTTTTGGCGCCATTCTTCGACCTGGCCCACGATGGGAGGCGGCCTCTTGCCATCCTCTGGCACGCCCATAATGGCGTCCGCTCTTCCAAGGCGGGAAATCTTTGGAAATGGCGGGAATCGTCTCCCAGTGGCGGGAAACTCTGCAGATGGCGGGAAAAAGCTGCAAATGGCAGACAACCGGCGGGAATCGACTTGTGATGGGGTCCGATGGCGGGGACCCTCCGGAACCGGCGGGAGACTTCTTTTTGAGGTAACGGTGAACTTTTCTTCAGGCACGCAGTACCCGGTTGTTGCGGGCACGTTATCCTGCCGACTACGCCAAAGTTGACGCGCCCCCTGAGCCATATTCTTTAGGGGAATACCCGGAGCCGGATCAGATGGGGGTTGTAGTCTCCGAGCGGCTGTGACCCGGTCCGTGCCCAGGGTGTCAAGCTCAGTGTGTGGCAGTCCTATGATGTTACTGGATGTTCTTTATGTCGACTACGCCACCCGTTGAATTGCGGTCACTACGGCCGCCGCTGCAGCAGGGTCCGCTGAGGCTGATGGTGTTTGTGCAGCTTCGGTAGTATAACCCCCAACGGGAGGGGTATGGCCTCAGGGGGTCAGGTGCAGAGGATGGTGGTTGTGGAGGTGCAGTGAGGATGGTAATGAGAGTCAGAGTCGGGTTCTGCAGTTCAGGGTTTTTACTTACTGCTGTTCTTGTACTGGTCACTCCGGCCTTGAGTGACCACCCGAGCCGTGCTGCGTCCACCAGGTCCTGGACTCGGCCAACCCCCAAGTAGTTCTGGAGCGTGG
Source organism: Phyllobates terribilis (assembly GCF_046119375.1). Taxonomy (NCBI): domain Eukaryota; kingdom Metazoa; phylum Chordata; class Amphibia; order Anura; family Dendrobatidae; genus Phyllobates; species Phyllobates terribilis. Next base: position 3,818,126 of record NW_027362833.1, read on the forward strand.
TTCTGAGCTCCCTTTCTGTCCTGTCCTCGTCTCTGGCCTTCCCCACCAGGGATCCACCTAAGTCCGGCTCCCTCGGGCCTCTTGTTGGTAAACCCTTGTCTCTGGGTTCCCTGACCCTATGCGTGGTCTGCCTTCCGGGTGGATATAGTGGGTGGCCGTGGCAGATTCTGCCCACGGCCTCCGGTCTCTGGCTGAGGATAAGTGCCCTCCACCAGTTTGGGATCCGGTACCCTTGTGCCAACTCTTCACCCTTTGATTTAATTTGGGCTCTTAGAGTTCCTTCTTTCTTCCCCTCTGGGTCTTTATTTCTCCTCTCTCTCTCTGGGCCTGGGGCTGCTCTGCTCCTCTGCTTTCCTCCACTGCTCTGCAAAGTCTTCACTAAAACAGACTGACTGGCTGACTGACTGACTGACATCTGACCCTGTTCTAAGATGGTTCCCACCTTATATACTCCCTCTATGTGTGAGCTCAGGTGACCAGCACCCAATGAGCTCCTAGCACTACCCAGACTGCTCCCCCTATCTGCCCCTACACTACTGGGATGTTCCACCCCCCTCCCACTCCAGCCAGGGACAGACACGGTTGTACCTGCACATTTTCCTAGTGGGAGTACCATAGGTCTGTCCCTCGGAAATGGGATGTATGTAGTGCATGCAGCTATCTGAGCTCAGTTCCACACTCCATCCTTACCCGGGAGTGGAATATCACACCTCTGGCTGAGGTACAATACTCCTGTAGCAGCCGAATCCTCAGGGTGCTACACTTCTTCCAGCGGGAGCGGGGTTCTCCTGACGGGCTTCGGAGCCGGAATCAGGGGCTCGCACAGGGGCCTTGCTTTTTGGAGTTCCAGTTGGTAGTACTCCTGTGGCCATATAAAAGGCTGCCCATCCGGGCACGTGTGCTGGGCAAATAGATCTTCACCCAGGTGCGGCACTCGAGATGTTGAGGGCGCGGTGATGGTAGCGGCGCCCGGGTTGACCAAGCCTTGCGACCAGGCTTGGGGCACCCTAAAGGTAAAGGGCACCGTTAGGACGGCGGCGCCCGGGGTTACTTGGCCCTGCGACCAGGCCGGTGGCACGGTGGAGGTAGAGGGCGCTGTTGGCACTGCAGCGCCCGGGGGCGCTCGGCCCTGCGACCAGGCCGGTGGTGTTTCCTGCTTGGCCGCGCTCAGAGTTGAGGCGCGTGAAGTCACAGGGGTCGCGGCCGCGGCTTCTGCTTGGGGCCTAGTCTGGAGCGGTGACGGTGCAGCGACGGGCACGGCAGGGGGAATTTCGGGCTCTGCGACGGGGAGCTGGGGCAGGCTCACGGTTTCTCCGCTTGGGGTAGTGACGTCCCCTTTACCTGCCTCCGTCTGTTCAGCTCCCTCCTCGGCGCCGTCTCCGGCCTTCACTCCTCCTGCTCCATCCTCAGAGGCGGTCTGTCTCCTCGTCTCGGGTGGCGTGCTCCGCTGACGGGTTCCGGTCTGCTGGGCCATCTCTTTGCTCCACTCCGCCAGCGTGTCTCGCTGCACCTGGGCCATCCTCCGTGCGAGGCCCTCCAGCGCGGTCTGTGCACACTCCCGGTCTCGGGGGAGCTGTGCCAGGATCTCCACCAGGCCTAGTGGGGTTGTCCCCATCATGGTTCCTATCTTGTGCTTATGTCCCCCGTCATGGTACTCATCTTGTTTTATTGTCTCCCATCATGGCCATCTTGTAGAAATATCCTCTTACCTGGTCCCCTTTTTGTAGCAATCTCACCATTCGGCTCCCTATCTCACAGTAACGTGTCCCTTCCTGGTCCCCTTTTTGTAGTAATGTCTCTTTGCAGTAATGTCAAGATCCTGATCCTCATCTTCTAGTACTGTTCCCATCCTGGTCCCCTGCAGACATTAGCTGCTGGCCTGTGATTGACCCACAGTTGGCATTGGTATAGCTGAGCAAAGAGCTTGTCTGTGCACGGCGCCTGCAATATGTTCCACTGAAAAAGTGCTGACGTGCCACAATCCTCAAGGTGTATGGTGCCTGCGGCCTGCATGAAGCAGCCTCTGTGGCCAAATGTTTGAGACCCCCACTCGAGTCTATAAAGCTACAGCTGCCAATCAAGATACAGGGTGCCATGATATACTGAGGGGCTGCGATTGGTTTGATTAGTTATTCTGTGATGACAGATTCTCTTTACACCCCGAGTGATTTCAGACCAATCACCTATTCTGTGTAGAAGTGATACAGATTTACAAGACAGTGACTTGAAGGGTCAACGTGATATTTGAAATTTTTTCTCAACATTTTATTTCAGTTATATTTTCAAGCAGATCAGGGGGTGTTCATATCCTGAGCCGACCATAAGCTGCCCCCAAAAAACTCACTGTCTTCACCGAGGGGTGCGCAGTTCAGGCAAAAGAAACGTATACACAGTCCATAATATGGATATCCATGGAAAATGGAGGGCTTGTACTGATCGATGGGTTATTGCATTGTGGGGTGGCTAGGTTCTGCTTGAAAGTATAAGGAAATTCACAAATGAAAAAGATATCATACAAGGTTTACTTAAGTCTTGCAAATGAGAAAACAGGTGTACTGGTGTGATAATTCTAAAAATACAGGTGCATCTCACTAAATTAGAATATCATCAAAAAGTTAATTTATTTCAGTTCTTCAATACAAAAAGTGAAACTCATATAGAGTCATTACAGACAGAGTCATCTATTTCAAGTGTTTATTTCTGTTAATGTTGATGATTATGGCTTACAGCCAATGAAAACACAAAAGTCATTATCTCAGTAAATTAGAATAATTAACAAAAAACACCTGCAAAGGCTTCCTAAGCATTTAACAAGGTCCCTTAGTCTGTTTCAGTAGGCTCCTCAATCATGGGGAAAACTGCTGGCTTGACAGATGTCCAGAAGGCAGTCACTGACACACTCCACAAGGTATCAGAGTCTGGAGGAAGAGTGGAGAGGCCACAATCCAAGCTGCTGGAGGTCTAGTGTGAAGTTTCCACAATCAGTGATGGTTTGAGGAGCCATGACATCTGCTGGTGTAGGTCCACTCTGTTTTATCAAGACCAAAGTCAGCGCAGCCGTCTACCAGGACATTTTACAGCACTTCATGCTTCCCTCTGCCGACAAGCTTTTTGGAGATGGAAATGTCATTCTCAAGCAGGACTTGGCCCCTGTCCACACGGCCAAAAGTACCAGTACCTGGTTTACACACAACAGTATCACTGTGCTTGATTGGCAGAAAACTCACCTGACCATAACCCCATAGAGAATCTATTATAGAGAATCTATGGGGTATTGTCGAGAGGAAGACGAGAGACACCAGACCCAACAATGCAGACGAGCTGAAGGCTGCTATCAAAGCCATCTGGGCTTCCATAACACCTCAGCAGTGCCACAGGCTGATCGCCTCCATGCCACATTGCCGCATTGATGCAGTAATTGATGCAAAAGGATCCCAGACCAATTATTGAGGGCATTTACTGACCATACATTTCAGTAGGATAACATTTCAGATTTTAAAATAATTTTTCAAGCTGTTATAAAGTATTCTAATTTACTGAGATAATGACTTTTGTGTTTTCATTGGCTGTAAGCCATAATCATCAACATTAACAGAAATAAACACTTGAAATAGATCACTCTGTGTGTAATGACTCTATTAGACAACCAACAGAAGATTAGACCCCTAAAATATAACTTTTATTCGAATATGCTAAAAAGGACTCAGTAGTCACCATAACAACAAACACAAAAACAAGACAAAATGCCAGGGAACAGGGATAAGTCACACATCAGTCAGGAAGGATTACGGGCTCTATCTGTCCCTATTTTGTCCCTAAATTCTCTCCCTTCCTGACAGCGGAGGTTGGCACCCTAATTTTTGCTCCGTGGCGCCCCCGCTCAACGTTGGTGTCCCTAATATCCCTGGTAAATATCTATCTTTATATTTAAAAAACCACAATCGTGAATAAAAGATAGAGAAAAGTGAACGTACAGATTAAGAAGCCGACAATTCATCATAGATATGCATTTAAGGAGACCCAAGAGAGAGAATTTAGGGACAAAATAGGGACAGATAGAGCCCGTAATCCTTCCTGACTGATGTGTGACTTATCCCTGTTCCCTGGCATTTTGTCTTGTTTTTGTGTTTGTTGTTATGGTGACTACTGAGTCCTTTTTAGCATATTCGAATAAAAGTTATATTTTAGGGGTCTAATCTTCTGTTGCTTGTCTAGTCTTGCAATTGGGCCCCGCTTATACATCCCTTGTTCAGGTGTGTAATGACTCTATATAATATGACTTTCACTTTTTGTATTGAAGAACTGAAATAAATTAACTTTTTGATGATATTCTAATTTAGTGAGATGCACCTGTAGATAAAAGGGTTTAACTTGAATTGACGTCATAGCACAGACCTGCATCAACTCAGCTTAAACAGAACAAAACCCATAGGACCCTATTCATCATAGTTTTTACTCCAGAATTCTGTTATAAAATGCTCAATCGTATAATTTGGATGCAACTGAAGACTATGTAAAAATGTTGCAACTTTTTCCTTTCTAATGGCATTTTTATCGGTAAGTGGGCAGGGTTGTGATGACTGCTGTTTGGCAACTTCATCATGAGCAGCGGTGGTCGCTACAAATCCTCCTCCAGTAAGTGGCATAGCGCATGGAGGCGCTGTCCAGCCATCAGACGCTTCTGATGAATATGTCTCTTAATGAATCAGGAGCTGCGTCCTTCACCTCCGCCCTCTCATCAAGACATTAATCAGGTGCATAGTTCTTTAAGGTGACAATGCAGCAATTTAGCTCGAGTAGTTAATATTTTGTATGCATTTATGTACATAAATGACATAGCCGAGTGCTGGGATGGCCTATTTTTATTAGTCCTATACAGAATCCATAAATGGACGGACCGACCTGTGCTAAGCATACGTGAAAATTATTTTATCAAACATGGACATAGTCTTTCCTAAGTAACATTGGGGTCCCTGGTGGTCCTAACCTCAGCAACTTATATTTTATCCAATATGACAGTAACAGTGTGTCCCTCCCCAGCCTGTGTTCATGTACTCTATGTAATGTAACCTGCTTTAGTGTAAGGGGTGTAAGGCTATGTGCCCACGATGCAGAAATGCTCAGTTTCCGCATCTCCCTGGCAGAAAAAACGCATGCGGATTGCACATGCGGATGTGAAGCATTCTTCACTTGCATTTCCGCATGCGGGTTGACAAGCGCTTTCCAAGCGATTTTAACATCACTTGGAAAGTGCTTGACAACTTGGTCACACTATATAAATCCATGCAACCGGCATGGATTTTTATAGTGTGACCGAAAGAATGGTAAAAAATAAATCTATACTTACCTTCTGATGGCCCCCGCTGTCTTGCTTCGCTCCGTCCTGGCTGCCGACAGCGCGCGGTACACTGAAGGACCTGCCGTCATATGACTGACGTCAGCGCAGGTCCTTCAGTCCACAGCACGCTGCCGGCAAGTGAAGAAAGGGACACCGCGAGCCATCAGAAGGCAAGAATAATATTTATTTTTTATTTTATTCTTTTTTTCACAGGTTCTATGGTACCCAGGTCCGGAAGAGAGTCTCCTGTCCTCCACACCCGGGTGCCATCCGCACATAGAAACGCATATTATCCATGTGTGCAAATGTGCGGACACAGATGATATGCGTTTCAATGCAAGTCAATGGCGGCAATTACGCTGCGTGTCCGCAAAATTAATGGACATGCTGCGGATTATCATTCCGAAAAAACACGCAGCATGTGCACAGCACGGATTATCATTGGGGAACATGGCAGGCCTTCTACCATGCATTTAAGCGTTTCTGCAGCGTTTTTGCCGGTGCTTAAACGCATCGTGGGCACACAGCCTAACAGCGTGTCCCTCCCCTGTGTTCATGGACTGTAATGTTATCAGGCCTAGGTCAACATCTCTTGTTGCATCTAGAGGGTGTGAACTGACGCGCCCCCTGGGCCATATTCTTAGGGAGAATACCCGGAGCCGGATCAGATGGGGGGTTGTAGTCTCCGAGCGGCTGTGACCCGGTCCGTGCCCAGGGCGTCAAGCTCAGTGTATGTGGCAGTCCTACAGATGTTATAAAGTTCTTTATGTCGACTACGCCACCCGTTGTATTGCGGTCACTACGGCCGCCGCTGCAGCAGGGTCCGCTGAGGCTGATGGTGTTGGTGCAGCTTTGATAGTATAACCCCCAACGGGAGGGGAATAGCCTCAGGGGGTCAGGTGCAGAGGATGGGGGTTGTGGTGGTGCAGTGTAGATGATAATCAGAGACAGAGTCGGGTTGTGCAGTTCAGGGTGTTTACTTACTGCAGATGTTCCGGTCACTCCGGCCTCAAGTGACCACCCGAGCCGTGCTGCGTCCACCAGGTCCTGGATTCGGCCAACCCCCAAGCAAGTCCGGAGCGTGGCCCTGAGCCCTCCTTTCTGTCCTGTCCTCTGGCCGTCCCCACCAGGGATCCACCTAGGTCCAGCTCCCTCGGGCCTTCTGTTGGGAGACCCTTGGCCCTGGGTTCCCTGACCCTACTCGTGGTCTGCCTTCGGGGTGGATGTGGTGGGTGGCCGTGGCAGATGCTGCCCACGGCCTCCGGTCTCTGGCTGAGGTGTGCTGTAGCCCCCACCAGTTTGGGATCCGGTACCCTGTTGCCAACTCTTCACCCGATGTTTGGATTTGGGATCTCAGAGTCCTTTCTTTTTCCCCCTCTGGGTCTTTCTTTCTTTTCTCCTCTCTCTCTCTGCAGGCTCATCTGGACCTCTCCTTCTGACTCTCTGACTCTGACAGACTGACCCTGATCTAAGATGGTTCCCACCTTATATAACCCTCTATGTGTGAGCTCAGGTGACCAGCACCCAATGAGCTCCTATCTCTACCCAGACTGCTCCCCCTATCTGCCCCTACACTACAGGGATGTTCCACCCCCCTCCCACTCCAGCCAGGGACAGACACGGTCGTACCTGCACATTTCTAAGTGGGAGTACCGTCGGCCTGCCCCTCGGAAATGGGATGTGTGTAGTGCATGCAGCGCTCCGAGCTCAGTTCCACACTCCATCCTTACCCGGGAGTGGAATATCACACCTCTGGCTGAGGTGCAATACTCCTGTAGCAGCCGAATCCTCAGGGTGCTACATTCCCCCCTGGTAAACCACAGCACGTCCTCGGGCTGTAAGACAAAACACCACAAACATACAATTTTTTTCTTTGCATAAACATAATAAAAACATATAAAACATTATCATATAACAATATATATATATCAATAAAACTTCTTCAGATAGATAACATTCTCGTCGTCTTCTAGCTCCTCCGGTCACTGTGCAACTGATGACCGGGCAAAGTGCGACAGTCCTTTCTTGAAAGTGGTTTTCCGGTAAAACCAGTAGGGGGCGCTCTAGGAAGCGCAACTATATACAAAGGGATAGTGGCCGCTCCCAGTCCTCGGCCAGATGTTAGGGATTAGGGATGGCTGTTCACAGTCCTCAGCCTGGTAATGGATAGGGGACACACGGGTTAACAGTTCAATTCGCTGGTCCCAACGGGGACTATAATAGCAGCAACAGTTTTTGGTACCCCGACGGGTAACTATATACAGCTTCTTCACTACCGTACTCAACGACGGCGTCCTCCTGCTCTTTCTTTGTAGTTGGCTTTAGCTTCAGACCCGTCCGGGTCCTCTTGCTCTTCCTCCTCACACCGCAGCTCCTCCTCCGTCAGGCGATGCACATGGAGGGCGTAGGGTCCTTTGGCACACTTGTGCCGGGTGAAGGTGACCTCGTCCCCTAGATAAAGGTCACGGCCTCTGTGTCCCTCCGGTAGGTGGGACTCAACGTCTCTTCTTGTCACGAAGACGTCGCCTGGGGTGCGGTGATCCCTGATGAAACCCCACCCATGCTGCAGATTGAACTTGATCACAGTCCCGGTGGTGCGGGGACTATGCGCTGCACGGGGGTCTCTCCTGGTCCGGCTCTTCTGCTCCGCGCTCCTTATTTGGGCTTGTTGTTCCCGGACCCACCTCTCTCTCCGCTCCCTCTCGAAGACTTCGAGCTGCTGCCGGCAGCACTCTGCACGCTCCGCTGCAGCTGCCCGGGTCTCCTGAGTGAACCCCATGAGATCTTCTCCGGTGGGGTCCCACTCAAACTGTGCCTCCTCCAGCGGGGGCGAGGTCCTTTTCACGGGTTTCGGAGCCGGGATCAGGGGCTCACACATGGGCCCTGCCCTCTTTTGGAGCTCTAATTCATAGTACTCCCGGGGCCAGATGAAGGGCTGCCCATCCGGGCACGTGTGTTGGGCGAACAGGTCTTCTCCCAGATGCGGCACTCTTGGTCTTACGGGCGCGGTGGTGGTGGCGCCCGGGTTGCCCAGGCCTTGCGGCCAGGCCTGGGGCACCTGAAAAGTGAAGGGCACCGTAAGGACGGCGGCGCCCTGGGCTACTTGGCCCTGCGACCAGGCCGGTGGCTCCGCGGAGGTAGAGGGCGCTGTTGGTAATGCCGCGCCCGGGGGTACTAGGCCTTGCGACCAGGCTGGTGGTACTTCCTGCTTGGCCACGCTCGGGGTCGAGGCGTGTGACGTCACAGGGGTCGCGGCTTCCGGTTGGGGCCTAGTCTGCGGCGGTGACGTTGCGGTTACGGGCACGGCAGGGGGTACTTCGGGCTCTGCGACGGGGAGCTGGGGCAGGTAAGCGGTGTCCCGGTTTGGGGTAGAGACGTCCCCTTTACCTGCCTCCGTCCGTTCGGCTCCCTTTTCGGCGCCGTCTCCGGCCTTCAGTCCTCCCGCGCCATCCTCAGAGGCGGTCTGTCTCCTCGTCTTGGGTGGCGTGCTCCGCTGACGGGTCTCGGTCTGCTGGGCCATCTCTCGGCTCCACTCCGCCAACGTCTCTCGCTGCACCCGGGCCATCCTCCTTGCGAGGCCCTCCAGCGCGGTCTGCGCGCACTCCCGGTCTCGGGGGAGCTGTGCTAGGACCTCCACTAGCCCTAGTGGGGTCGTTGTTTCCAGCAGGCTCCTGACCAACGGGTCGGTGCTGCTCTGCTCTCCTTCCGCTGTTTCCAGCAGGCTCCTGGCCAGCGGGCCGGTGCTGCTCTGCTCTCCTTTCATCTCCGGGTAAGCTTCTGGACTCAGCTCTAGGCTTCTTGTCTCCGGGTGCGCTCTCTCCAGACTACTCCAGGCGACACCCATCTTGGTTCTTTTCTTCAGTCTCCTCCCACTTCGAGGGCGGTCCCGGGGCAACTTGGTGACTGTCAGCTCCAGGGGCAGTTCTTTTACGCTGATGGACACCTCTAGCATCACAGTCTCTGTTGGTGGGGGCGGTTTCCGCTTTTGGCGCCATTCTTCGTCCTGGCCCACGATGGGAGGCGGCTTCTTGCCATCCTCTGGCACGCCCATAATGGCGTCCGCTCTTCCAAGGCGGGAAATCTTTGGAAATGGCGGGAATCGTCTCCCAGTGGCGGGAAACTCTGCAGATGGCGGGAAAAAGCTGGAAATGGCGGACAACCGGCGGGAATCGACTGGTGATGGGGTCCGATGGCGGGGACCCTCCGGAACCGGCGGGAGACTTCTTTTTGAGGTAACGGTGTACTTTTCTTCAGGCACGCAGTACCCGGGTGTTGCGGGCACGTAATCCTGCCGACTACGCCAAAGTTGACGCGCCCCCTGGGCCATATTCTTAGGGAGAATACCCGGAGCCGGATCAGATGGGGGGTTGTAGTCTCCGAGCGGCTGTGACCCGGTCCGTGCCCAGGGCGTCAAGCTCAGTGTGTGTGGCAGTCCTACAGATGTTATAAAGTTCTTTATGTCGACTACGCCACCCGTTGTATTGCGGTCACTACGGCCGCCGCTGCAGCAGGGTCCGCTGAGGCTGATGGTGTTGGTGCAGCTTTGATAGTATAACCCCCAACGGGAGGGGAATAGCCTCAGGGGGTCAGGTGCAGAGGATGGGGGTTGTGGTGGTGCAGTGTAGATGATAATCAGAGACAGAGTCGGGTTGTGCAGTTCAGGGTGTTTACTTACTGCAGATGTTCCGGTCACTCCGGCCTCAAGTGACCACCCGAGCCGTGCTGCGTCCACCAGGTCCTGGATTCGGCCAACCCCCAAGCAAGTCCGGAGCGTGGCCCTGAGCCCTCCTTTCTGTCCTGTCCTCTGGCCGTCCCCACCAGGGATCCACCTAGGTCCAGCTCCCTCGGGCCTTCTGTTGGGAGACCCTTGGCCCTGGGTTCCCTGACCCTACTCGTGGTCTGCCTTCGGGGTGGATGTGGTGGGTGGCCGTGGCAGATGCTGCCCACGGCCTCCGGTCTCTGGCTGAGGTGTGCTGTAGCCCCCACCAGTTTGGGATCCGGTACCCTGTTGCCAACTCTTCACCCGATGTTTGGATTTGGGATCTCAGAGTCCTTTCTTTTTCCCCCTCTGGGTCTTTCTTTCTTTTCTCCTCTCTCTCTCTGCAGGCTCATCTGGACCTCTCCTTCTGACTCTCTGACTCTGACAGACTGACCCTGATCTAAGATGGTTCCCACCTTATATAACCCTCTATGTGTGAGCTCAGGTGACCAGCACCCAATGAGCTCCTATCTCTACCCAGACTGCTCCCCCTATCTGCCCCTACACTACAGGGATGTTCCACTCCCCTCCCACTCCAGCCAGGGACAGACACGGTCGTACCTGCACATTTCTAAGTGGGAGTACCGTCGGCCTGCCCCTCGGAAATGGGATGTGTGTAGTGCATGCAGCGCTCCGAGCTCAGTTCCACACTCCATCCTTACCCGGGAGTGGAATATCACACCTCTGGCTGAGGTGCAATACTCCTGTAGCAGCCGAATCCTCAGGGTGCTACAGAACCCTTCCCCCATCCAGGGGCTGATCCCAGTAGACAGAACAATAGACTCATGTTTGGCCCAGTCAGTTGTGTGGGGCCTCCCGATGCTGGAGGGTCTCAGGCTGCGGCCAGATCCTCCTGGCGTGTGTGGATTGATAGAAGCCGCCACGTGGGACTGTGTTGTGTCCCTCATCTGCTGGATCCATTGAACTTATCCAAGGACTATTTCTATATTTTCCCTGGCCGGAGGCGCCCCTGGACTTGTTTCTGCTGTTATATAGCAAAAAGGAACCAAATACAGAGTATATGGCAAAGAATCAAAAAACTTTATTGTAAACAATATACAGAAAAGACATACATGATTAAAAAGGACGACACACAGACAACCAAACTGGGTGACACATATACAACATAATAATAGATGTTAAATATCTATTGGGATAAAGTACAAGAAGTGCTAGTATTCAAGTCATTTATGCACTGGTACAAAATTATGGCATATTTCATCACTATGGATATGTACCACGTGCCATATGGCCTATAGTGCCCTATGAAAAAAAGCTAAAGAAATATATTGCACTCTTACCCATATTAGATCAGTACCCAGAATAAACAAGGACCTCAATGCGTGTTTCGCGTGGTATATCCTATGGATTCCTCGGGGGGGATTGTTTAATAGGACATTCCATGTCTTTTTAAATATACTTTTGGTCCGTTCCAGTCACGTGACCGCAGGCCCTAATCATCTCCTGGACCATCAGCGCATGCACGCTGAACCGCCCGAGCCAGATACGTCACGCACGGCCATCAAGGTGAACCACGCATGACAGGGAACCAGGACTCGTTGCCATGGCCACCCTCACACCGGCCACGCAGCCCCCCTGGATGCCCCTCTACCCAGCCCATGCCCCCCTCACACCAGCCACGCAGCACCCCTGGATGCCCCTCTACCTAGCCCATGCCCCCCTCACACCAGCCACGCTGCCCCCTGGAGGCCTCTACAACATTTATTCACATGGTCAGCTCTCCCCACCTCAGTCCACTCCGGATCAGCATCAGTCCTCACAGCAGAACGCTGAACACGAGCTCCTCAGCAGAGCCATAGCCAGGGCACAGGTTGTTACACAGCTCAGTACAGGAACCTCAGCCGAGTCCTGGAACTCTTTTTATTAGAAAAGTATAAAACAAACCATAAAACACACTGCACAAAGAACAAATTGCAAAACACAAACAAGTCCAAATTATAATGTCCAGTATGAATTAAAAGGCAAAAATGTCCTGCAATGTTCATGGAACATAAAACGTCATTTCCAAAAGTCCCCCCCAGCAAGGGAAGACCTTAACCCTTTTTTTCCAAAAATATCCCCTTCCAACATTCACTCCACATTCATACCTAAACCCCCAAAACAAAACAACAAACTGGCCCAGTTTTTTTTTTTTTGTTCCCACTCCCAACACCCAAGGTCCCACGATAGTCTGTGGCCTCATCACACCAGGGTCCCACTAATGTTTGTGGCCCACAAAGATACCAGGTCCTTTTGCCTTTTTTCCCATCCATTTTAGGGTGTCCAAACCACCAACCAATCCACCAAAACCCCTCCCCCCCTCCCCCCTGAAACCCCCCACCCAACCTACACTAAACCCCCCCCAAACACACATCATAATGCACAGACATATAAAAAATAATATACGCAACTTTATAACACTACAATAAACCTAAAAAACTTAATCACATTACCATATACAACAACCATGAACCAAAATCAGACCCAAGTTCGGTGCTTGCAAGCCCTATATACGGGTTCCAATACCATAAAACAAAAAACTACACGTGAGGGTAACAGCCCACCACCGGGAACTGGAGACTACAGAGGCTCTCACCCTAATCTATCACACAGAATCCTATCCCTCTCTAATAAAGAAAAAGAAAAATCTGTCCCTACCACCCTACCAATCTTTCCCTACCTGTCCCTACCTGTCCCTCACTACCAACCTAATACTAACTACCTGTCCCTAAAGACTGTCCCTACGTGTCCCTCCCTGACCCTACACATCTATCTGACCCTACAAATAAATATAAAATATAGAAAGGGACTAAACTAACCCTATCACAGACACACATTCCCTAACTCTCCCTAGGGCACATTAAATGAGAACCCCCTCCATAGAAGGGAAGCCCTCCCTGCACCCAGCCTCTCATACTCCAGCGAGCGCACTTTTGCCAGGTCACCCAGGATGTTCCTAATCACCTCTTCCCATGGGAGGACTTTCTGCTGGGTGGACACTAAACACCGTGCGTTCCACGTGTAAAACCTAGTCACTAAGCTAAGTAAGAAAACAGTGCCCCGATCTCGGCCACCAAGGGATCTGAATGCCCCATAGGCCCACTCCGCATAGGAAAGGCCTGCCAGCCTGGGCCAGCCAATGGAAGCACCCACCCTCTTGTAGACCTCTGTATTAAAAGGACACCGAAGCAGGAAGTGCTCCATGCTTTCAAGCATGCCGCCACACTCCTCGCGGGGACAATCCCGGTCATCAGAGTTCCTGTACTTCAGGTTGTCCCTCACATACAGTCTCCCATGGAAGCAGCGCCAAGCCAAGTCCCAAAACTTCAAGGGGATCCGCTTAGAGTTTAATAACCAGAGCCCCACCTCCAGATCCCGGCTTGGGCAATCCTTGAGGGCCAGGGGCTTCTGGAAGTGGGTCAACAGAACCCTATTGTCAAGTAACCTCTTTGACAAGGTCCTGATCTCCCACACTCCCAGACCCCACCGGCGGATCACCTTCACAACCAGGGTAGCATAAGCCGGAAGATGCCCATGAGGCGTGCGAAGGTCCTTCACCCGCCCTCCTGTCTCCCATTGCTGGAAGAAAGGCCGAAACCACCCCCTACAGGAGAATACCCACGGAGGAGCCCTCTCTAACCAGAGGTTGGCGATGTTTGCCTTAAGAAAGGTGTTTACTAGAAACACCACTGGGTTGACCATACCCAACCTTCCTAGTCTCCTCGTGCGGTACGTGACCTCCCTCTTTATTAGGTTCAGCCTATTCCCCCATAATAGTTGGAAGAACAGGCTGTAGACCCGTGTCCAAAGAGGTTCTGGCAAGATGCAGACGCTGCCCAGGTATATTAATAAAGGGAGCAAATACCCCTTGGCCAGGTTAACCCTTTCCCTCAGGGTCAAAGACCAACCCTTCCACTGATCCACCTTCTGGGCGGCAATCTTAAGTCTGCCCTCCCAGTTTTGCTGGGGATAGTCCCCCGGGCCGAAACTGATGCCTAAAATTTTTGCTGTGGCCTGAGGCCCTGGAAGGGTGTCCGGGAGATCAAAACTAGGAGCTCCCCCTCCCAGCCAGAGACTCTCACACTTATCCCGGTTGATCATGGACCCAGATGCCACAGAGTAGCGCTCAACCTCAGACATGACCCAGTCTGCCTCCTCTCTCGAGGATACAAAAAGGGAAACGTCGTCGGCGTACGCCACTACCCTCAAGGTGGTCTCTGGCTCCGCCCGGTCCATCCCGACTCCCACCAACGGTCCGCGTTCCACTCTCCTTAAAAAGGGGTCGATCGCGAACACGTATAACAGTGGGCTCAGAGGACAGCCCTGGAGGACACCAGACTTCACCTCAAAAGGGGGTCCGAACCAACCGTTCACAAGCGGAAAAGTCTCTGCCCCATTGTATAATACTCTCAACCAATCAACAAACCTCCCGGGCAGACCGTACCTCAAAAGGACGGACCAGAGGTACTCATGGTTAACCCGGTCAAAGGCCTTCGCCTGGTCTAAGGACAGCAAGTACCCCTTCCAGTGACCTGCCCTGCTCTGCTCCACTGCCTCCCGGACACCGAGCACAGCACTAAAAGTACTGCGGCCTCGAACAGAGCAGTGCTGGGCCCCTGAAAGGAGCCGGGGTGCAAACTTCACCAACTGATTGAAAAGCACCTTTGCCAGAACCTTTCGGTCCGTATTGAGAAGTGCTATGGGACGCCAATTCTCAATACGGGACGAGTCTTTACCCGTTGACAGAATAATCAAGGCGGACTTCCTCATTGAACCGGGCAGAAAGTCCGAGGAGTCCCTAAAAGTCCTGTAAAACTCGGATGTTAAGCCATCTGGACCGGGCGATTTTTTGGGCCGGAGCCCATCAATGGCCCGTCTCACTTCCTCTTCCCTGATTGCTTCTGCCAAAACATGAAGAGAGGGGGTCATCCCCTGGCTCAGGGATGGTTTCAGCCAGGAAAGCCGACATCTCATCCCGATCTGGATCCCTCCTTCCCAAGAGGTGCGAGTAGAAGGATCTGACCCCCTCCAGGATCCCTGATTTGGATCTGTTCAGGGAACCCGTACTGTCAATCAGTCCTGTTACCATCTTGCAACTCACTGACATCCTGCAGTTCCTGTAGGGGTCGGGCGAGCGGTACTTCCCGAAATCCCTCTCAAAAACTAAGGATGTGTGCCTATCATACTGGCACCCCTTCAGCAAGGCCTTCACCCTGGAGATTTCCTCACGGTCCCCTCCAGTCGAGACGAGCTGCTCGAGTTTCCTCCCCAGCTCCCGATACAGGCGGTACCTGTTCAGGCCTCTGAGGCTCGAGAGCTGACGGAAGAACCCCGCAACCCTTCTTTTGAAGATCTCCCACCACTCAGACTTACTGCTACAGAGACCCAAGAGAGGTACCTGGCTCTGAAGAAATTCCTCAAAGGATTGTCTTACATCCGCTTCTTCCAACAGGGACGAATTCAGCTTCCATAGGCCTCTCCCTATCCGGGGAGTCTCTGTAACATTCAAGGAAAAGAAAATAAAACAGTGATCGGAGAATTCCACAACAGCGGACACTGCAGAAGAGACGGCTTCCTCCTTTAAAAAAAACCTATCTATCCTAGACCTACAACTACCCCTATGAAAGGTGAAACCTCCGTGACCTGGGGTGTGCCGGATGTGGACATCCAGCAGGCGAGCTTCGCTTGCTATACTATTAAGAGTATTACTATCAAAATCCAGCCTTCGGTCTCCGGGGCCTCCCCTATCACGGGATCTAGTTATAGTATTAAAGTCCCCACCGAAGACCACCTGCCGGCTGGTAAAAAGATAGGGCTTGATCTTCAGGAAGAGACATTTACGGTCCCACCTTGACTGTGGACCATAGATGTTAATGAGCCGGAGCTCCTGTCCCCCCATGAAGACGTCAAGGACCAAGCACCTCCCCATTTCTACCTCGATCACCCGTCTGCATTCCACCGAAGCGGCCTTAAAAAGGACCGCTACCCCGCTATACGGCTCGGCCGCAAGAGACCAGTATGAGGGCCCGCACCTCCACTCCCTCCTTGCTTTGTAAATGGCCCCCATGTCCGTTAGTCTGGTCTCCTGCAAAAATAAAATGTCAGCCTCAACTCGGTTGAAAAAATCAAAGGCCATAAATCTGGCCGTATCTGACTTTATACTGGCGACATTAATCGACGCCAGAGTCAACGGGGTAGGTTCCGCCATCATGGGTTATTGAGTTAGACGGCCTTCTTTTTGACCGTACCCCCCGATTTTTTCCGCTCACCTTCAGAGGAGGAGCCAGACTCTCCCCTCCTCTTCAGTGACACCGAGGTGTCCATGGTACCTGCCACCTCCTTCCCAGTACTGGGTTCCTCACCCCTGGACCCCAGGGCAGTCCCCCCCCCAGAGGAAAGTGAGCCCCCGGAGGATGGACCCCGCCGCTCCCTGAAGGCACCTCAGATGTTACCGCCGGTCCCCCGCCCCTGACCTCCGACACAGCAGAGTCATTGAGGGCATGGAACCGGTTGGAGAGGGGGATCAGAGGGGAGCCGGTGAGCCCTTCCGTAGGCACCTTAGCGGCCAGGGGGGGGGCTTTAGATGTTTTTGCCCCTTTTTTGTTCCTCCTCCTCCGACTCTTAATGGTCTTACCGTCACCTGATTTTTTAGGCTGCTCCACCACCTCCTCGTCCAGACTTTCATACTGGGAGGAATCTTCAGAAGCAGCCACCTCCTCCCTCTCCATCCTCCTGATCTCCTCGTTCACCGCCTCCTCCCCCAGGGCCTCAGGGGCTCCGGCTGCCGCTTCTGGGCTGGGGACAGACATCACCCCAGTCGCCTGAGGCTTATCCTGCCCCCTACCCCTACGGTGCCTCACCTGTTGCCACTGGTGGGCAGATGAACTGGCCTCGCCTTCCCTCACTGGCCCCTCAGCTCCTCTCCCGCCCCCACCTCCAGCTCCAGCAGAGGATGCACCGCTGGGGACCCCCCCACGGCTCTCCCCCGCCTGACCAGAGATGGTGTTAGAAACGGAGCGGGGGCAGCGGCTATACGGGTGACCTAGGTCACCACACAGATGACACCTAATGTCACCACAGGCCGCGGCAAGATGACCTACCCCACCACACAAGGCACATTTCTGCACCTTGCAGCCCGCGCTGAAGTGACGGGGATCACCGCACCTGTGGCAGACCTTCGGTTGCCCCTGGTAGAAGATCAGGATCCTGTCTCTCCCCAGAAATGCTGAGGAAGGGATGTGGGTGACAGTACCGCCTGAGACCTTCAACCTCATCATGAAGGTCCAGCCCCCTGACCAAATGCCAAACTCGTCCCTGTTCTTTTTTGGGACGTCCGTGACCTCCCCATAGCGAGAAAGCTACGTCAAGATATCGACCCCAGAGAGTGACTCGTTATTGGTTAGAACGGTCACCCTCTTTACGCCATTTTGGCGGGACACCGCCTGCACGGCAAAGTCTCGCCAGCCGGGCTCCCCCTTCACGAGTTCAAAATTCGACCAGAAAAGCTCTAGGCCCTCCGGTCGAACAAAACTGATGTCGAAGACAGGGGTACCAAAAGGATGGATCAGGGCAAAGATGTCAGTCGCCCTGAAGTCCATCTTCAGGAGGAGCTCCACGACCCTCGCTCTTGGCGGGCACGCTTCACTGCCCCTCCACCGAAGACGGACTACATTCCTCCTGGCCACCCCCTGCCCGGCTGTCGGGAGGGACCACACTGTCTCCCCCTCCCTTTTATCTTGGAAGGCGGCCAGGCCGTTTCTATCCAGCCAAAAGGCCAGGTCCACCTCTCTTCCCTCTACCTGGATCGTCCGTTCTCCCTTCTTGAGGGCCTCCAGGAAACGGCGTCGCAAGTCACCATCCCTGAGGTCCAGAGGTGAGGAAGCCCCCCGAGAAGACCCCGAGGCCCCGGCTACTACCCCCGCAAAACTCCGAGGACCAGCAGCCGGGGGGGCAGATGGACCAGCCCTGTCCCCACTCCCCCCACTACCAACAGACATACCATTCTTACCCCCGGCCACAGACACGCCAACATTCGTATCCTCAACCACAGCCACATTCATACCCACGCCATCCCCATCCATGTCAACAGTCACCCCACTTGGGCCACTCTCACTCACATGCACACTGGGGTCACAGTTTTTCATTTTTTGCAAGCATTTTTTGCCAGCAGTTTTTCCACTGCTGCCACCTGCTGGCAGCACCTTCCCTGCCGGGGGGATTTGGGAGCCAGGTGCTGAGACTTTTGCCGGTGCCCTTGCCCCAGATAAGCCCACGAGCACAGGGGACACCGACAGGCAGGCACCACCTCTGCTGTCTGTTACAGCTGTGGCACCACTGCTCCCAGCAGCTGCCAACGCTAAGCCCCGCCCCTTTCCGGGCGGAGCCACGCCCACTTGGGCGGGTTTTGTCTGCGAGGCCACGCCCCCGCACCAGGCAGCACGGTGGGGGCCCCGGAGGCCACTCCCACCGGTGCCGTGGGTGACAGGGAGGCCACGCCCCCCGCACCAGGCAGCACAGTGGGGGCCCCAGAGGCCACTCCCACCGGTGCCGTGGATGACAGGGAAGCCACGCCCCCCACACCAGGCAGCACGGTGGGGGCCCCAGAGGCCACTGCCACCGGTGCCTTTGGTGACAGGGAGGCCACGCCCCCCGCACCAGGCAGCACGGTGGGAGCCCCAGAGGCCACTCCCACTGGCGCCGTGGACGGCTGGGAGGCTACGCCCCCCAAAGCCGGCCGCGCCGGGACCCCCGAAGTCGACCGAGAACCGGGTCTACTCACAGGGGCCCCTGGACCAGCGGCACCAGCTCTCAGGGGCATAGCACCCCCTACCGTCACACCCTTTGCCACAAAAAGCCTGGCCACCCCAGCTCCGGCGGCCGGCCCCAAGCTAGGCCACTCCCCCTCGGCACCCAGCGGCGGTGGAGCCCCCCGCGCTGACCCATTACCGGGCCCCTGCGCAGGGGGCCCTGACCTCACCACGGATTTTGCCAGGGGAGCAAGCCCCACCTTACGCTTATGAGCCGGCTCTGCCGGAGCCGCAGGCCCCGCGCCCTTTACCTTACCAGGTTTCTGGGTCCCTAAAAGTGATCCAGATTTTTTAGTGGATCCGTGTGTGAGGGACCCAGACACCCCAGCACACGCCGCCGGAGACGCGGCCCCGGCTGTCGGTGCGCCGCCGACAGCGCAGGAGGCAGCGGCAGATGTACACGCCGCCTCCTGCACGCCAGCAGGAGCACCAGGTGCCAGGCCAGACCCCCTTTTTACAGGGGCTCCAGCACGAGCACCACCACCAATGACACCCACCGTCGGGCCGCCCTCCACGCCATGCTCCTTATCAAACACCTCGGACCCACTGCCTCCATTACCACAAACAGAGGCAGCGCTCTGCGTGCCATGGCCTATGTTCTCCCCGCTCCCTCGCTGTGGACCCACAACAGAGTCCAAGCCGGGGTGGGTGGCGGGTGCCGCACAACGGGACAAGGGGGCCCCAGAGAGGGGGACATACACAAATTTATGTGCAATAGATGTTTTCTTTTTTTTTTTGCTTTTCTCTTCGCCCCCCTCCCGGGTGCCTCATCCTCGCAGATCTCATCCCCGAACGTAAGCTGACCAAAACGTTCCGGGGACTCGATCTGCTGGATCTGCTGCATGATAAGGCAGCCCCCCTCACTGCTGCTACTCCCATCCTCCTCATCCTCCCCCTCGCTCCCGCTGCCCTCTGAAGGGCTAGAATCAGACGGGAGAGCCATCTGCTCAGGGGCTATCCCGCTATGTGATGCCTGGAGATCACTTACCAGGCCACCAGGCGGTGGGTAGGGTGCGACCTCCTCCACGCATACCTCTTCCTCCTCCTCCACCGCCTGGCCGGGGCCCTGTGACCCCTCCAGAGCCACACCGGTCATGGCTCTGAACTGGTCATCATTCCGCAGCTTCTCCATGAAGGGTCCACTGCCTGCCAATATGGTGCTCCTGCGGTCCTGCAGCTCTTGGATGGCTTGCTTGATTTTCCGGACCGCGGCGGATAGCTCAGGCTTCTTGGTGCCAGAGGCCCTCTCGGACCTCTCCTGAGCTACCCTCAACTCCCCCCCAGAGGGAACTTAGCTTTTTTGCGGTGTCCTCATACTCACAGAGGTGCGCATGGACACGGGAGGCATAGGTGACGGTTGCCTCCCTCGCCACCTTGGTACCCCAATCAGGGGGCACCGCTGCAGCACCTCTGCTGGCACTCGACCTACCTCCAGAGGGAGGAGCTGCCGCGGTCGTAGCCTCGGGGGTCCTTCGGGTCTTCATGCTGGAACCCCTGCTGCCTCGGCCTGATGTTGCAGCCATAGCCTGGTTGGTGTTCCTCCCACCCCCCGCCGGCTTAGACCGGAGGCCAGTCCCACTCTGAGCCTTCTTTCCTGGGAAGGGGGCAGACAAAAAGTCCCAGATGGAAAAACAAACCTCCCTTCCCAGGAGCTCTCTCCGCACACAGCTCAGTACAGGAACCTCAGCCGAGTCCTGGAGTCCTCTCCACAGTACAACTCAGGAGTAACTACAGGAGCAACTACAGGAGCTCCTCATCACCAGTCCTCCCGTCCAGCACAACGTACACACTGCTGCGGCTGCATGGCTAATATCCACTGGACTGAGAAGGCCCCGCCCCCTCCGGTGACGTCATGATTCCATGAAATCACTCCTCCCCCTCAAGAAATCTACTCCAATCTAGACGCTCCCCTGTTGCTGAGGCGTGGTGACGCTGTAGCTGGGTGATTGCAGTCAGAGTAGTGGTGTTTGGCGTCTGTACTACAGGTAAGAAGATGGGACTGTACCAAGGTGATTACTACATTCAGGACAATAAGTAGCTAGATGTAGGTGTGCAGAATCCCACTCCCAATATTGTCAGGGTCTCTCACCCCCTCGTGTTGCCGGCTGTCAGGCTCCCGCACCCCCTCGTGTCGTCAGCTGTCAGGCTCCCGCACCCCCTCGTGTCGTCGGCTGTCAGGCTCCCGCACCCCCTCGTGTCGTCGGCTGTCAGGCTCCCGCACCCCCTCGTGTCGTCGGCTGTCAGGGTCCCGCACCCCCTCGTGTCGTGGGCTGTCAGGCTCCCGCACCCCCTCGTGTCATGGGCTGTCAGGCTCCCGCACCCCCTCGTGTCATGGGCTGTCGGGCTCCCGCACCCCCTCGTGTCGTCGGCTGTTAGGGTCCCACACCCCCTCGTGTCGTGGGCTGTCGGGCTCCCGCACCCCCTCGTGCAATGGGCTGTCAGGGTCCCGCACCCCCTCGTGTCGTCGGCTGTCAGGCTTCCGCACCCCGTCGTGTCGTGGGCTGTCAGGCTCCCGCACCCCCTCGTGTCATGGGCTGTCGGGCTCCCGCACCCCTTCGTGTCGTCGGCTGTTAGGGTCCCACACCCCCTCGTGTCGTGGGCTGTCGGGCTCCCGCACCCCCTCGTGCAATGGGCTGTCAGGGTCCCGCACCCCCTCGTGTCGTGGGCTGTCAGGCTTCCGCACCCCGTCGTGTCGTGGGCTGTCGGGCTCCCGCACCCCCTCGTGCCATGGGCTGTCAGGCTCCCGCACCCCCTCGTGTCGTGGGCTGTCAGGCTCCCGCACTCTCCCCTTGTCGTTGTCTGTGGAGAAGATTAATACATATTTTAATTTTTCAGATTTTCTCTTATAAAACAAGACCCCTGAGCTTCTGCCTTTGACCGAAAAAATGGCGTCTGACAAGTCGCTGCTGTCTGCAGAAATGAACACAAGCATGGAGGAAGCGCTGTATGAACAGATGCTGATGAAGGTACGAAAGATGAATTGGAGAGGCCAGCAATCACCGGGTGAATGTCTCCTCCGTCAGCCGCCGGGGGCGCTACAGTCTCCAACATTTACCTAATGTGTATTGTTGGCTTTAGACCCCTCATAGTTGTACTATTTTGGGGCAGGAAAAATCAGTTTGCAGAACCATCCTGTTCATGTTACTCACTGATTCTCACTTGTTGCCTCATTTCAGGCCAAACAGGAGATACAGAGCAGAATACCGAACTTACCAGAAAGCAGACAGATCAGACCCCAGCCGGGTGAGATGGGCGTCCTCTGATTATTATCCAGATTACTTTGTGCATATTATGTGACAGATACCACAGTGGGGCAGTGGGGTCTTATTGACTACAACGGTCACATGATGCAACCAATGTGGGGGTCACATTGTTTTTTCTTTTGCAGTTGATTACATGTAAATGCTGCTTGGCTTTTGCCGATTTTATTGTGTTTTTGTTCACTTTTTGTTTTTATTTTTGTGTTAGGTTTCTGCATTAAAACTCGCACATCCAAAAATACCGAAATCTTTATTAACATCTGCAAGCCGAACCAGATCCCAGCGCCCCCGGACCTGATGGAGCAGGAGTTAGTCAGCATCCTGGAATCTGATGATCCCTCCGGCTATCGAGTCCCCATGAGCCTTGGAGAGCCCCACGTTGAAGTTGATAATAGTACGTTTTTTTGTTTTTTTTTATTTAATACAGCGCGTCTCTTTTTAAAGGGGTAGTCCAGAGATATCCTTAAAGGGGTTAAAATAGCAAGTATTACAACTTACTAATCCTCAATGGTCAAAGGTGCCATCTCCACAGGTTCTGGTAGGTCCACTTCAGTTTGACATCTTGTTGTTGACTTTTGAACTTTTTTGGTTTAGATTTGGGACTTAAAGGGATTGTCCACTACTTGGAGTCCCCTTTAAGAACTTATACCACTTATTCATAGCAGCCCTACTAAGGTCAGTGGGTGAGTCGGCACCGCAAAGTATCTAAGTCCTGGTGCACTTTGTCCTACAGGTGGAGGCGGCTGCACGGCATACGACATAGTGATTAATGGCACCTTCTTTGAGAAAATTAAGGTAACTGCAATTGCTTATTCTGACATACGAGCTGTCTGCTCTCCTTTGTGTCAGCTCCTTACTTTGTATTTTTTTTTATTAGAATAATGAGCTTTTCAGGGAATTTTTTATCACCGTGGCCATGGATGGACAAGAGAACAAGTACGAAATGGAGCTGTCAAGAGGTAACGACCACATCACTGATATTTTCCTTGATTTTTCCATCGACCACACAAGGACTTGTTCCTTCATGGAGCAAGTTTACCATATAATATATTGAAAATGTTTATGTACCAACCTGTTGTATGGCACCGTATCAAATGCCTTTGAAAAGTCCAGATAGACAACACCAACTAAGTTTCCCTGGTCCAACCTAGAACTTACCTCCCATAGAATCTTTTCAGATTAGTTTGCAGGACAGATCCCTCATAATCATATGTATAGGTTATTCTTATTGAGGTGCTCCAGGTTAGTATCTCTTAGAAAACCCACAAAGATGTTGCCCACAGTACAAGTTAAACTTACCGGCCTATAAATTCCAGGCTCACATGTTATCCCCTTCTTGAATATTGGTACCACATTTGCTATGTGGGTGTAACGCTGGTGGATATATACCCACTGCCCCACAGGAGGGTTGTGACTAGGTGTCTACTGGGTCTCCACTAGAACCTCTGGTGGTGAGGATAGACTGGGCTGCCGGTAGACACCAGGTACCACTTCAGGGCAGTCCCCGGGACTGCAGCAGCATTCCGGAGGTACCAGGGTACCAAATACAGGAGAGCTAAGATAAAGACTAGGTCAGACAGTCTGAGATCGGGGCAGGCAGCACAGGTTCAGGATAGAGAAAAATGGCAAGGGGGACAGGGGTTTTTGATACCAGAAAACTCTTTTAACGCTTGCAACCTCTGTTTCTTGACTGCAACTCAAACAGTCGAATCAGTCAGTAAGAATTTAGGGCACTT
The DNA here is from genome assembly GCF_046119375.1 of Phyllobates terribilis. Classification (NCBI taxonomy): domain Eukaryota; kingdom Metazoa; phylum Chordata; class Amphibia; order Anura; family Dendrobatidae; genus Phyllobates; species Phyllobates terribilis. The sequence goes on from NW_027362833.1 coordinate 3,842,026, forward strand.
CCATTGTGATATTTTGCATCAGCATTTGTTAGCAGACGCCAGGAATGGATCCAAAACAGAAGAGGTGAAAGTGTTTCAGTTACTATTTTTCACTGTGTTTGTTCCCCTCTGGTTTTCAGCTTACAAATACTGATGTAAATTAGTGCCAAAAATACTCACTGTGTGAATGAGGCGAGGAAGCTGCTTGTAATACTGTAATAGAAGTCCTTATTCTGAGGATGAGTGCTGTAATTCTTGTCTTCTCTGCTCCATCAAACTCCCCAGAGCAGGGGCAACCCCTGGGGCAAAACTGCTGGCGGCAGATGTCCAGACGTATGACTCAGTGATGTTTGATGGACCCCAAATCCCAAACAAAATGAATCAGACACATACAAAATAAATACACAAAGCATTGCAATTAGGTGTCAAACGTTCTCAACTTTATTTAAATTTACATGACACCGAAAATGGCACAACCCTCGACTCACGAAGAGTCACCCTCCAGCGCTCAGGAGAGGAAAACCCCCTGTGGAGGAAACCTCTAGAGAACCATGGCTGGAGGGCTGCGCTTCCCTTGCGCTTAGAGAGTTAGTGCCGATATATGACGGAGTTTTAGAATTTGTACATATTTACAGAGAACGACATAACAAATATAGACTATAATTGTGATAAACTGGATGTGGGAGAGATCTGGCTGCGATATCTGTCACCACATTTATTGCTGGAACGAATTTAGTTGATCTGATTTCCCAGGTGGATCTACCACTTCTCCCTTACAGATCCAGCTCCGTCTCTCAAGAAGTTGGGTACTTGGTTAAAGGGGTTGCTCATTATGGATAACCCCTAATAGGATGAGTATCCCCTTCCCCTCCCAATTTATCACCCATTAAAGTCAAGGATCCATCCATGAACTCCCAAAGAAGAGCAGCTCTTTGTACATAGTAACAGAAGGGGATCCTGTTTTGGGGACCCCCCCTCTGTTACCTTCCCATGCCCCCGGGGTGTCTAAGAAGACAACCCCTTTCCCTGCTAGAACCTCCAAATTACACCAACGTTGGCACATTACGTGGGGTGGTCAAGCTCAAGGTCCTCAGGCGCATCATCAGTAATGGCGCTGATCGTGGCAGCGCGGCATTCTTTTATGGAATCTTCTTTATGACACTTGTTTATGCCCTCACAATAGTTGTCATGGTTACTACAAAGGCTATTACTGATGCAGGATCCAAGTATTAACCCTTTCATCATTGGTAATTCACTTTCATTATGGAGGCAACTAACTGCACTTGTTACCAAGCAGAAGTCTTATCATTACGGCTTCCCTTAGGCACCATAAGAAATACAGATTATAGAACATGCGTACAAGTGTTTCAGGAGTGTTTTGCACTTTTTAGATCCATAGATTGGGCTTATAACTAGCACTGTACAAAGCCAAAAATTAAGAGGAAATTACTTGTAAAATAATATTATAGGGAATTGCATTTCAAGCATTTTCCTAATGTGCATTCTACATACTTGCATAGTTGCATAGGTTGAAAAAGTTTGAACTTTAATGTCCTAGGTCTACCTCCAAAGTTATACATTTTCTATTACTAGATTATTTATAACCCACAATGTCATGTTTTGTTAAAAAAGTATCCAGCCCTTCTATAAATGCTGTTATACTATCTGCCATTACTATATCTTGTGGTTGGCATTCCACAGTCTGACTGCTCTATCTGTAAAGAATCCTTTCCTATTAAGTTGCCAGATTCGCCTCACCTCCGCTTGTTATGAATGTTCCTGGTGCTTTGTAAGGTCCTGGAAAGTGATAAGTCATGTGCCAGTACTATGCATTGACCACATATGTATTTATACATATAAATGTCTATTTATGAAGGAGATGATAATTACCCTTCATAGAGGTGTTATGATCATTCATAAATTGCTTTCATAGGTTTGATCTCCAGGATTAGGAGAGATTTGGGGTGTAAACTTAATAAACAATGAGTAAAACATCAAAGCAAACGAAAAAGGGTTTGTGACCCAAACTGGTAGGTGAGACCGGCTAGCCCCATATTATACGAGGTCACAACCAGGTTTCGCCTGAGGAGGGCAGCACTAATGAGTCCTCAGGAGCGCATAACCCTGAAATATGCAGCGATTCTACACTACCCATTATAAAAGGGTAATATGCTACTTACTACCATGTTTTAGCTAAGATACAAGGCATACTTGTAAGGAGAGATGAAAAAGGTGATGGGGAACAACATATAAATATACTGAGGAACGCTATACACTAGTGGCCAAAATTGAGTCAACACCCCCAAGATTTACGAATTTTTAGCATTTTGCCAATACAAATACAAATTTCATGAATGTTTTTGATTTCACAGTAAAGTTTTTAAGTAGAAATAAAATCTCATATAGAAACACAATATTAGCAGGAAATTTGTTCATTTGTCAACAAATTGGACACTATTGTCACTCAGATGACTGTGGGAGAAAAGCCATTTATTTGTCCTATTTTCATATCTAACACTAAATGTTATTACTCAGTTGGACAGCCCTTGGCCTTGATGACTGCCTGGCATCTACTTGGCATGCTATCTACCAGTTTGTGTAAATCAGATGGTGTGATGATATGAAGCCATGATTTGATGATGGCTGCAATGAGTTCCTGCTTGTGTGAAGCCCGCTGTTTTGACACCTCTCTTTTGAGGCGAGCCCAGAGATTCTCAATAGGATTGAGATCTGGGCTGTTTCCTGGCCAATTCAATAGCTGGATATTTTTGTCCTTGAACCAAGAGAGACATTTTTTAGCTGTATGGCATGGGGCTCCATCTTGCTGAAAAATAAACGGTGTCCCTTCACTAAATACATCATGTGCCGAAGGAATGAGTTTAGGCTGAAGGACTTCCTTGATGTCCTTTTCAGCATTAACTGTTCCTTCAATTACCTGCAGCCTACCACCTGCATCTCTGGACACGCAGCCCCCTACCATAACACTCAGAGGATGCTTCATGGTGGGTACTGTACCCTCTGACAACCAGTCCTCTCCAGGTCGTCGTCGAACGTAGCAGACACCGTCGCTGCCAAACATGGGTAGGCGTGTCTCATCGCTCCATATAACATTTCTCCATTGTTCAGTGGTCCATTTACAATGTTCTTTGGCCCACTGCAGACGTTTCTGACGCTGTGAGGCATTCAAAAATGGCTTTTACCTGGTATTCTGGCTCTTAACTCCGCTTTTACCAATCGTCGTCGAATCGTCCGATCGGACACTGTCAAGGGAAGAACATTTCTGCACAAAAAACGTGTCGCTCGGCAGGAAAATCCCCTTGATATTGCGTTTTTTGAGATTTTTTTTTTCCGTTCTTTAGAAACGCTGCAAAAATACTGAAACAATAAACATGAAACTGCTTCAAATCTGCAAGGATTCACTATTCCTGCTTTTCCTGGTACTATCAAACATAGCATTTTTGGGAACTTGGAGCTCTATATTACAAATATGTCCGTCCCTCCAGTTGAAAGAAATTAACATTTTCCTGGAGGGAAGTTTATATTTTACATTATGTCAGTTTTTGTCTATCGATGATAAAGTGCAGTTTGCAGCAATTTTTATTGTGACATATACCCAAATCATTCACGAAAATATTTCACATTCAACGCGCGTCGGACGGGCCTGCGTGCTCTCACATGCCAGGGCTGAGTTTCAGTTCCAGTCCGACCCTGTTAATCATCTATAGTTTCCCTTCAGAGTGGAAAATGCTGAAAAATCGGAAGTTCCTGGGATCCATTTTTGAATAGAATATCAGAACCAAATCAAAACCGATGATTCAGGGAATGGACACAATGTCCCAACTCTAAGGTACAAGTCTATGGCATACAGTCTGTAAAAGACGACAGAGTAGGCTGCTGTTGAGCATCGGCGGCTTCTCTGATGTTCCTCGCTCATCTATGCAGTACATGGTCGGCCATTCAATTGATTGGATGTCTTATAATACCACATTTCCCCTAGGGACACAAAGTATGAAGAGCTCCACTCCTCCTGGTGATAGGTTATACCCAACAGATGGGGCAGCGCCACTCCTCGTGGTGATGGGTTACACCCAACAGATGGGGGAGCGCCACTCCTTGTGGTGATAGGTTATACCCAACAGATGGGGGAGCGCCACTCCTCATGGTGATGGGTTATACCCAACAGATGGGGGAGCGCCACTCCTCGTGCTGATGGGTTACACCCAACAGATGGGGGAGCGCCACTCCTCATGCTGATGGGTTACACCCAACAGATGGGGGAGCGCCACTCCTCGTGCTGATGGGTTACACCCAACAGATGGGGGAGCGCCACTCCTTGAGGTGATAGGTTATACCCAACAGATGGGGGAGCACCACTCCTCGTGGTGATGGGTTATACCCAACAGATGGGGGAAGTTACAGAATGGCTTGTTATGGTGCAAGAACATTGTGGACATTGTTTTTTTGTTTTTTTTTTAACTATTTTGCCTTTATGTTCTTTATTTTTTTCCTACAGACCCTCCCAGCTAATGTGGCACCCCAGGGGTCTGGTTTCCACAGTAATGTAATGTTATGTCTGAGAGCAGGTGGGAGGTCCTTTGGTCAGGGATCCTGTGCATGCCACACCTCCTGCCCAGTCTTGGGAGGGGAAGGACTTCCCCTATATAAACCCGGGGCTGAGGCAGGGTTAGAGAGTTCTGAGAGAAGAAGACAGGGAGCAGAGCTGCTCTATGGGCTCTGCTCCACAGGCAGGCCCTGGCTGGGGCCTGAGCCTGGAGAAAGAAGACAGAACAAGAGTAGAGAAGAGAAGCAGCATAGCAAGAAACATCAGGAGCTCTGTGGGGAGCAGTGTTACAACGAGTCAGGGGCTGGCAGCTGCAGAGCTCGCCCTGACTGAGAAGATTTCTTACCGGACCCGGAGTCCGAGGCTGTGGGGACTAACTCCTACCCAGCAGCAGAAACCGTCCGGCAGAGGATTTCAGGTCCTCTGGCCCAGAAGCCCGAAGGCACGGTCACACGCGTGGGACCAGCACCGCCATCGTGGAGCGGAAGCCATTAGAAGGCCCTGAGTCACCGGCCATACGGGTGAGCACCACACGGTACACTCAGGGACGTGGGCTACTTATACCCGCCTCTAGCAAGGTAGCCAGAAGAGTACAGTTAGTCTGGGAGGCCTACAACTCCGCCTGGCCAGGGGAGATCCCATCTGCTCAAGGACTGACCAGGCCCCAATCGCTAGCCAGTACTCCGGGAGGGTCTATCTTTGTCACCAGTAAAGACCCTGAACTACACAGTACCGTCTCCGAGTGGTTCCTGCTACCCCCATCATCCACGTCGGCTGCCCTGAGGCCATACCCCTCCCGTTGGGGGTTATACCATCCACGCTGCACAATCCTACCACCGGCCTCAGCGGTCTGCCCTGCAGCAGCAGCTCCCTGGCTGCACTCAACGGGTGGCGTAGTCATCTAACATCTACTGCTATAACATCGCCACTTAGTCTGACTCCCTGGGCACGGACCGGGTCACCGCCACGAGACTACAACCCTCAACAGATCCGGCTCCGGGTAAGCCCCCGTGTGCGAGACGCTACGCGACACAGCAGGCCCAGGGGCGCGTCAATTTTGGCGTAGTCGGCAGGATACGTGCCCGCAACCACCGGGTACTGCGTGCCTGAAAAAGAGACTTTTAAAACTTACCTGTGGTGAAGATTCCCGCCATCCGGCGCCATCTTCAGCCTTCTTCCCGCCATCGGTGAAGATTCCCGCCATCAAGCGCCATCTTCAGCCTTTTTCCCGCCATCCGTGGAGTTTTCCCGCCATTGGACGCCATCTTGAGGACGCCGCGCGGGAAGAAGAGGGGCGTGGACTCCGAAAGCGCGCGAGAACTGAAGCCCCGCCTCACGTCCGGACGTTGCGTAAGGTCCTGGAAGGAGCCCAGCAGACGCCGACGTCACAGGAGCGCGACGGAAGGTCCTCAACCCTGACGATCCACTGCGGAGCCGCGGCCTACGGAAGAGGATCATCGCAAGGTAGGCCACGGTCCACTAGGGGGGAGGAAGATGTCGGATACGGAGGAGAGCTTCACTGCCTCAACCCCCGCCAGCGTCACCGCTGCTGCAGTTATGCCCTTCACCATGCCCTATATCCCGGGAGCAGCTTGGCTACCCCAGTACTCAGGGGAGTCACATACCCTGCATGACTTTAGAGAAAAGCTGGATAGCCTCTTCCAGGTGTACCCCCTCACAGAAGAGCAAAAAGTGAGCATCCTGGTGGCCCAACTAACCGGGGCAGCCAAAAGGGAAGTAAAATCCTGGCCACCTGGGAGGAGGACTGTCGCAGGAATACTAACCCGGCTGAGGGACACCTTTGATGCCCGCACCTCAGCCGAGATCAAGCTTAGATTCTACGGGTGCAAACAGCGGGCACATGAGAGTATAAGGGACTATGCCCTGAACCTACAAGAGGACCCGGACGGGTCTGAAGACTATCCTCAGGAGGAGACAAGGAGAGGACACCGCTGCTGAAGGGAAGTAGCATAAACTGAAACTGTAAATAGTTACTCGTTAGGGTACAAGAACTGCTGCTAACTAAAATATGGTCCCCGTTGGGACAAGTGTGAACTGTTTCCCGTGTGTCCCTATCCCTTACCAGGCTGAGGACTGTGAGCAGCCATTCCTTATTCCCACAGGCTGAGGACTGTGAGCAGCCATCCCTTATCCCCACTGGCCAAGGACTGAGAGCGGCCACCCTGTACATAGTTGGAGCGTAACCCGGGATGGACTAAAGACTGTTAAGGACTCGGGGCAGGACAAACCCCTACCTGGTTACGTCTCCCTGTTTTGGTGAAATGGACACCTTGCTTTTCTTCAGAGACTGCACCCGGTTGCGGACACGCCGTGACCATCTTTATGTGATTTTCTTGTTGTATTATTAATGTTTATATCTTGTTATGTTTTTCTAAAATTTGTTTAGTCCCGGAGTACTAAATTTTACTAGGGGGGAATGTGGCACCCCAGGGGTCTGGTTTCCACAGTAATGTAATGTTATGTCTGAGAGCAGGTGGGAGGTCCTTTGGTCAGGGATCCTGTGCATGCCACACCTCCTGCCCAGTCTTGGGAGGGGAAGGACTTCCCCTATATAAACCCGGGGCTGAGGCAGGGTTAGAGAGTTCTGAGAGAAGAAGACAGGGAGCAGAGCTGCTCTATGGGCTCTGCTCCACAGGCAGGCCCTGGCTGGGGCCTGAGCCTGGAGAAAGAAGACAGAACAAGAGTAGAGAAGAGAAGCCGCATAGCAAGAAACATCAGGAGCTCTGTGGGGAGCAGTGTTACAACGAGTCAGGGGCTGGCAGCTGCAGAGCTCGCCCTGACTGAGAAGATTTCTTACCGGACCCGGAGTCCGAGGCTGTGGGGACTAACTCCTACCCAGCAGCAGAAACCGTCCGGCAGAGGATTTCAGGTCCTCTGGCCCAGAAGCCCGAAGGCACGGTCACACGCGTGGGACCAGCACCGCCATCGTGGAGCGGAAGCCATTATAAGGCCCCGAGTCACCGGCCATACGGGTGAGCACCACACGGTACACTCAGGGACGTGGGCTACTTATACCCGCCTCTAGCAAGGTAGCCAGAAGAGTACAGTTAGTCTGGGAGGCCTACAACTCCGCCTGGCCAGGGGAGATCCCATCTGCTCAAGGACTGACCAGGCCCCAATCGCTAGCCAGTACTCCGGGAGGGTCTATCTTTGTCACCAGTAAAGACCCTGAACTACACAGTACCGTCTCCGAGTGGTTCCTGCTACCCCCATCATCCACGTCGGCTGCCCTGAGGCCATACCCCTCCCGTTGGGGGTTATACCATCCACGCTGCACAATCCTACCACCGGCCTCAGCGGTCTGCCCTGCAGCAGCAGCTCCCTGGCTGCACTCAACGGGTGGCGTAGTCATCTAACATCTACTGCTATAACATCGCCACTTAGTCTGACTCCCTGGGCACGGACCGGGTCACCGCCACGAGACTACAACCCTCAACAGATCCGGCTCCGGGTAAGCCCCCGTGTGCGAGACGCTACGCGACACAGCAGGCCCAGGGGCGCGTCACTAACTCCAAGCAAGTCCCTCATCTCAGAAGTTGAAAGGTTTGGGTTACTTTGAGGTTTAATGCATGCATTTACTTTTTTTAGAATCCCATCTTACAAAAGATATAGGATATCCAACTTCTTGGACTCCAAGAATAAGGGGGCTGCAGCCTGGAAGTAACCCCGCTGCCCTTTTTAAAGAATATGCTGGAGTGGGGCAGCTACCCGGATATTCACTGTGCAGGAGAACTGCAGCTAAGCCCATTCACTTTTCTGGATCTATGCTGTCGTTCCGCTGCACAGTGGAGGCCATGATGCCAATGTGCAGGGAATGACTGTGAAAGGGGCTGTTCCTCATTACAAGCATCAGTGCCACTTTATTATATTAGAGATTGACCCCAACAGATCATAAATTGATGGTGTACTCTTTAATATACTGCTTCCTTCCTTTTTTTATCAGTTCACCCGTGAAACCAGATTACATGATTGTGGCGGAACCTCCTGTAGGACACCCAAGTTTTCTGGTGGCTGAAATCTCTTTACCTAAAGTGGTGAGACCCTCAGATGTGGTTTAGGATTGTGATCTTTTTGCATTTCATGTGATTTCCAATAGTCTTCCCTTATTAAAAGTCTGTGCCAACCTCGTGCTACCAGTCCTCCTCTGCCAACTTTTATCATCACAGCTTTGATGTGTCCACAGTAGCCAATTGCTGGCAGTTGTGACACATTTGCTGGATGATGATGATATAATTGTTTTTTCATACCATGGTGGGTTGTTTGCAAGCTATTGGAATGGGAAAGAATGACTCTGTCACCAGAGAACGACTGTTCAAACCAAGCACAGACGCCCGGTGCTTCACAGCGGGACCAGTCATTTATATAAACCTTCCCCCCTGCTTGTTTCCCCTCCATCTCCACCATCACCTCTTCTTTGACAGTTCTGGCTTCATAGATCCAGAGAGGAGATAGAGGGAAAACAAGCTGGTGGGAAGATGTATATATTATACTAGATGGTGGCCCGATTCTAATGCATCGGGTATTCTAGAATAGGTATGCGGCCGACCGGGCGCAATGAGCAGAGCTGTGTTTAAATTTTGCGCCAAAATCGCTGATTGGTCACGGTTGCCGGCCTCGACCAATCAGCAAAGCGGTGTTAAAATTTGGCGCCTAAATCGCAGATTGGTCACGGCCGGCGGTCACGACTAATCAGCAGAGCGGGGTTTAAATTTGGCGCCAATAATGCTGATTGGTCGCGGCCAGCGAACGTGACCAATCAGCAGAGCGGTATTTAAATTTGGCACCAATAATGGTGATTGGTCGCTGCCGTGACCAATCAGTAGAGCTGTGTTTAAATTTGGCACTAATAATGCTGATTATTCACGACCGGTAACCGCGACCAATCAGCAGAGCGGTGTTTAAATTTGGCGCCAATTTCTCTGCTTGGTCGCGGCTGGCCACTGCAACCAATCAGCGAAACGGTGTTTAAATTTGGCGCCAATATGGCTGATTGGTCACGGCCGGTGGTTGCGACTAATTAGCAGAGCGAGATTTAAATTTGGCGCCAATACTGCTGATTGGTCGCGGCCGGCGACCGCGACTAATCAGCAGAGCGGTGTTTAAATTTGGCGCCAATATTGCTGATTGGTCGCGGCCGTCGACCGCTACCAATCAGCAGAGCGGGGTTTACATTTGGCGCCAAAATTGCTGATTGGCGCGTCCACCAGGTGCGAACAATTAGCAGAGCGGGGTTTAAATGTGGAACCAAGATCGGTGATTGGTCGCGGCCGATATTTAAAATTGGCGCCCAAATTGGTGATTGGTCGCGGGCAGCGCCCGCGACCAATCAGCGATTTTTAACACAAATGGACCTTTGTAACACCATGCGGATACTGTGGGGACATCAGCGGCTAGGGTGTGAAGGGAGACCGGGGAGCGGCGCTGCGGGTCAGGATACTTCTGCTCCGAGCGCCCGCTCATGTCCCGGGTTCTCCGAGCGGAAGTACCCGCACAGGCAGCGCCGCTGACATCCATGCGGCTAGGGTGTGAAGGGAGGACCGTGGAGCGGCGCTGACATCCAATTGGTCGCGGCCGCTATTTAAATCTGCCGCACAAATCGGTGATCGGTCGCTGTCTTGGCCCGCGACCAATCACTGATCTTGGCGCCAAAGTTAAACACTATTGTGCTGATTGGTCGTGGACGCTGCCCGCGACCAATCACCGATTTGGGCGCCAAATTTAAATATCGGCCGCGACCAATCACCGATCTTGGCTCCAGATTTAAACACCGCTGTGCTGATTGATCGCGGCCGATATTTAAATTTGGCGCCCAAATCGGTGATTGGTCGCGGTCAGCGCCCGCGTCCAATCAGCACAGCGGTGCTTAAGTTTTGCGCTAAGATCAGTGATTGGTCGGGTCCGAAGACCGCGACCAATCAACGAATCGTCTTGGTGAGGACCGGGGAGCTGCGCTGCCTGTGCGGCTACTTACGTTGCGAGACCCCGGGACATAGCGGGCGCTCGCAGCAGAAGTATCCCGACCCCCAGCGCCTCTCCCCGGTCCTCCCTTCCGCATGGAGGTCAGCGGCGCCGGCGGTCCTTCCGCTGCTACCGGCTGGGAGATAAGCGCCTCGCGCCGCTCATCTCCCTGCTGCATCTCCGTCCCGCAGATGGGTCCAGCGGTAGGGTTCTTTCTGCTGTTGCCGGCCGGGAGATGAGCGCCTCGCGGCGCTCATCTCCCGGCTGCATCGCCGCTCCGCTCCGTCCCGCAGATGAGCCGCTAACGGCCGCCATCTTTTTTCAGAAATCCCGCGGCGCTGATTGGCCGCTGCCGGACCAATGAGCGACGCGGGATTTCCTGGACAGACAGACAGACAGACGGGATAAGACGATTATATAGTAGATTATTTAATTATATAGTGCCATTGATTCCATGGCGCTGGTGCATATAAATGATGTTATAATGATGATATAAATGATGAAAGAGGCTTGTTGCGATAGTGTAGAACACGCCGCTCTTTATTTTTTCTATATTAATGCGACATTTGGAGGAATCGCACAGAAAATGCTTTAAATGTATTTATTTTTTAATTTGATTTTTCTCATGTCCATGATTCACATTGCGTTAAATGAGGCATAATGAAGATTAAGAATGTTTCAGCTGTATCCTTCATCAGACAGGATAATGTAGCTTAAGGGGACCCACTTGGTTAAATATAGGGGTCAGTTCTGGTCTTCCCAAAAAGCAGATTAAGTAGTCACCACACGGGAATCTGGTGATTACTGGGTTTGCTTTTGGGGACCCCAGATTTCTTCATATAACCGACTGGGCCTTCTGCCTAATGAAGGCTACATTATCTGAAATTCTGGTACCATTCATTATGCCTCACTTAAAGGGGTTGTCTGGCACTTTAATATTGATGATCTATCCTAAGGATATTCCATTAGTATTAAAGTGGTGGACAACCCCTTTTAATGCCGTGTGAATCATAAAAAATATTTGAAGCATTTTCTGTGAGCAGTTACTCCAAGTGTCAGATTTAATGTATGAGACGTCTGGAGCTACACAGTAACTTCTAGTTGGCCACATATCAAGATAAAAGTTTAGATTTTTGTGCACTTGTTGGTTACAACTTTCTTTCCCGTACAGAAGCATTCAGCGACATAAGCGTTGTTACCACGCTGGTCTTCTCTTTACAGTCTTCTGCTAGATCTCGTGTTGGACTTGGGTGAAGACAGAATAGTCTTAGTCGGACGTCCCGATTTGTATCATTTAGACGTCTTCATTCCTTACAATATCATCCAAGAACAAAGTGGAGCTCAGTTCAACAAGGACAGTAAGGTGAGACAATAAAGCAAAGTTGGACATGTCTTATAGCCCATTCTGAAATCTCCTTCTTAAAGAGGTTCTCTGAGAAAATGTATAAAATAAAATTTTAAAAAATGTATACATTTATTTAGCAAAAATAAATTGTTTTAATTAGGGGATAATTCTATGTGAATACTTTTATGCCCAAGAATGGCAAAAGTATTCTCGGAGTGATACCTTTACTGGCTAACCAGAAAAAAAATATATATATGCAAGCTTTCAGAGCACAGAGGCTCCTTCTTCAGGCAATATTACAAATGAATTCATAACATTTGTAATCCTGCCTGAAGAAGGAGCCTGTGTGCTCTGTAAGGAGATTTTTGTGTACTCATCGTCAAATCTCTTTCTCTTAGCCTCTAATTGGGGGACACAGGACCTTGGGTGTTATGCTGCTGTCCACTAGGAGGCGACACTAGGCTTAATCTGAAAAAGATTAACGGTGGCTCCTCCTCTGCAGTATACACCCCCTGACGGCATCAGCCATGTTCAGTTTTGTGCAAAAGCAGTAGGAGGAACGTAACATGAATAACATAATTATGCCTATAAGAAGGCTACCGCCCAGTGGAGAATGTGTGTCACTTCTCGCATCGCCTGGGCACTGCGGGTCCCCCCTTGGTGATTTACGTATGCCACAGCCGTGGCATTGTCTGACTGTACTCTGATGTGAGTGGCTGCCAGTAAATGATGGAAGGCTCTCAACGCCAGGAGAATGGCACGAATATCCAAGATGTTGATGGGCATGGTCGCTTCTGTTGGGGACCACTTGCCCTGTGCTCTGTGGTGCAGGTGTACTGCATCCCAACCCATCAGGCTCGCATTGGTGGTCAGAACCTTCCATTGACTCGTGAGAAAGGATTTCCCCTTTGTTAGCGAGGTTGGTTTGAGCCACCAGTGCAGGGATCTCTTGGTTGATGACGTCAACTGAAACTCCCTGTCGAGGGAAAAAGGATTCCTGTCCCATGACTTGAGGATGGCTAGTTGGAGAGGCCTGAGGTGAAGCTGGGCAAATGGGACCGCTTCTATTGCCGCCACCATCCTACCAAGGACTCTCATGGCAAACCGGAGAGACTGAGGGGGTTTGCGAAGTAGGATGCGGACCCCTATTCGGAGAGGCAGTGCTTTGTCCTTGGGGAGGAGTACTAGACCCTTGAGGGTGTTGGATAACATTCCCAAAAAGGTCAGAGATTGACTCGGGGTTGGTGATGACTTTTTCAAGTTGAGCCGGTGCAATTGGTATATGGAGGCATGCGTCTTGAAAGTCTATGGAGGCGAGAAATTCTCCCGTCTCCATGGACGCAATGATGGACCGAAGGGACTCCATGCGAAAGTGACGTACCCGTACTTATTTGTTGAGCTGTTTTAGATCCAATATGGGCCGTACGCTGCCTCCTTTTTTGGGGACTACGAATAGATTTGAGCAGAACCCTTGGAAGCGCTTGGCCGTAGGGACCGTTACTAAGACACCTGCTTGGAGAAGTAATGAAACCGCGTGGTGGAAGGCACGAGCCTTGGCTGGCGGTTTTGGGGGAACAGACAGGAAGAATCTGTTTGGCGGGTTGGAAGTGAACTCTATCTTGTATCCTGAAGACACTAGTTCCCTGATCCACCTGTCTTCTGTAATAGGCAGCCAGAGCTGGTGAAAGAGCAAAAGACGGCCGCCTACAGGTGGGGTGTCTTCCAGAGTTCGTGAGTCATGATGAGGAGGAAGTGCAAGACTTTCCTCCCTTAAATTTTGACTGGCCTGCCTTTGTTTGCCAGGTTTTGTCCGACTTTTGCGTCGACCTCGAGTTGTCCCAGCGTGGAGCGCGGCTGTTATTCTTTGCTGGTCGTGAGACGGATCAGCCGGAAGAGTTCCGAAAGGATCGGTAACGTGCCTGATTGCGCTTTTTGTAAGTGTGTTTGGGCTTCAGTTGGGGGAGAGAGATACTTTTACCCCCGGTGGCGTTGGATATCATTGTGTCCAACTGTTCACCGAAAAGCCGACCACTGAGGTACGGGAGGTGAGTGAGGGACTTCTTTGAAGCTGCATCTGCTTTCCATTCCTGCAGCCAGAGGATACACCGAATTGTGATGAAGCTATCCCGGCTGCACCCATTGCAGAATCCAGAGCTGCATGGAGCTTGTAATCTACCACGACTGCTATTTGGGCCGCTTGGTCCGACAGTTCAGGGGTAGGTATTTTGTAGGCCAGTTTGTAAATTTTGGGCCCAGGCCAGGATTGCCTTGGCAGCCCAAAAAAACTGAGGCGAACGTGAGAGCCAGGGAGGCCCCTGCGGCCTCGAAAATTGAACGGGCCATGCGTTCCACCTGCCGGTCTGCTGTGTCCCTGAGGGTTGAGCTATCTGGCAGAGAAAGTGCTGCTAGTCTGGAGACTGGAGGATCCACTTCAGGTGGATCTGTCCACTTTTTGGTGACCTCCTGTGGAAAGGAGTACCGCGCCTCCAGATATTTGCGATTAGTAAACTTTTTCTCAGGTTGTGAGAACTGCTTTTTAAGGATCGCCTTAAACTCTGGGTGGTCAAAGAACACCTTAGGCGGTTTCAGGACTCCTTCAAAGGAAATTTTATGTCCTGGTGTCTCCAGGGGTGGATCGGAGATGTCCAGCACCCAATGGATAGATGAGATTAAATCATCAACTAGCACTGTATTGCCCGGGCGAATAGGGATCAGGGACCCTTCGGTTTCCTTGTCTGAGTCTGAATCACAGATGTCTTCCGAATCCTGTATCTCGCTAAGGCGACTCCTGCTGGGAGAACCGGAGCGGAGACCTTCTCTGTTCGGGGATGGCTGTGGGGATCTGCGTTGTCTGTCCCTGTCAGGGGACGGTCTAGATGAGCTGTGAGTACGGTGTCTCACACTGGAAGGGGATGACCGTGTGGTATGGGATGATGCAGATGGGGCCAGCGATGCAGAGTGGCTTTGCAGAGGGGGCCAGCAATGCAGAGAAAGTTATAGACTTCACAGCCGAGTCGAGACTGTAGCTGTAATTTTATCCCACCTTAGTGTGCTGTAGTACAGCGCCGGTAAAATCCAAGATCCTGTGCTCCCCAGAGACCAGCTGGCGACCGGTATGTGAAGCGTTAACTTCCTTCCGTTCTCCCTCTGCTGGTTAATGGCCGCCGGAGTGTGGAGAAGAAAGGGGGCGGAGCGCTGGAAAGGCGGCCGTATTGCTAGAAAGCGCGCCCTTTCAGTTCGTCTCCGCCCCCTGTATGACACTGTGTAGTGTCATATTGGTCATCCGGGGGGCGGGGCGCGGAGAGTGGGCGGCGGCTTCAGCTAGGCGGTGTAAATTTAGAATGTATGCCCAAAAGGGCTGCAGGCCGGCGCGGTAGTCCGAGGGGGTACCGGATCTGAATCGGACCCCCCCCCCGGTTTTTAATGGCAGGAAAGGCGGTGGGATACTATATTAAAAGGGAGCCCTTAAAGGGTTCCTCTGAGGCACTGTAGCGCTGGTGCCGGCAGAGAGACAGAGCTGAAGCCAGCCTGTGTCTCTGTGTGCCCTTCTGCCAGTACTGTCCCCCGGTCCATCAGGAGTCTGCAGCGGAGCTGCGATTCCTGAACGTTGGTGCAGAGCGACAGCTACTGGGAGCTATATATTGCTGTCTGCACAAATCCTACCTGCGGTGTCTAAACCTAATGCCCCCATGAGGGGGATTGGGGAGTGTCAGGCAAAATGTATTTTTGTCCTAGTTTTAAAAATGAGAGATGTCTTAAATCTCCATCCCCTGCTCATTTAGAATGGTCCTACATAGAATTCACTCTTGCTTTCCCCAAACAAGGAATTTTTATTACCGCCATAAAACCTCAGCCAGAGCAAGCATACTGGTGTAAACTGGAAATTCCCTCCAAAATCCTATTGTCTAACTGTACAAACTTTTAATGTCGAGTTTAATAATGCACATGACTGTCACAAACACAGGGACCACATTTTTGGGATGTTCACCTTTTTCCAATTATGCCGGTATATCTTACATAACTGGGAAACCACCAGAAACCCAGGAAATGGGTTCTGATATTTGATATCCATCTTCATGAATATTGGTGACGGCAAACATGATGTATCCATCTTGGATGTGAGACCCCCCCCCATACCAAGATATGAAATCTGAAGGCTTTTTATGTCTTAGGCAGCTGGGTGGGTTCACAAAACCGTGTGAGGTAAACAACATGGGTGTCTCCTAGTGTTTTGGCCCCTTACTAAAAACCAGAACGGACATTTTACTTCATTCTTAACCAGGGACGTCAGACGCAAGCACTCTTCGCTGCATGGAGGAATCACACCTAGTCTCCGGGGAGCTGTGCACCCCACACAATCTGAGACCATCACCTCGTGGCGCAGGTTTTGCTATTATTTACCCCTTGTATTTTAATAACTGTTTTATGCATATATGTAAATTGTCTCTTTTATAAAATCTTGTATATCTTTTGTAAACACTGCCCACTTTCGGGAGTATTTCATTATTATTTACCAGCTTCGTTCTTCTTGTCCTATGTCGAGCAAACACGTTCCTCACCCGCTAATTCACGTTACCTAACAGGTACCCGATCAACCTGTTAAGCGATCGGTGGTGGCAGTATACCGGTATTTGTGATATTGTGGTTTGAGGGTGGCTGGACGGAGGTATATATACGTTCCTGGAAGGAACTGGTGGTATATATACGTCCTGTCACATCACGTGCCACAATAGTCGACATAAATTAGAGCAGCTGCGCCCGTGCTTATCCTCGGTCAATACCGTGGTTGACCAGCAGGATAAGGGGGCGCCAGAGGGCTGCAAGGTCTGACCAAGTGTTTTTCGTGACAGGGAGGGTGCTGCCTTCACAGTCAGGAGGCTGTAATCCTCCCTCGACCTCAACCCAAGACCAAAAGGAATTGGGGAAGGAGGGGGGGTCTCAACTTCGAACCAACACCCGAGGGGCTGGGGAAGGAGCGACATGGTAAGGAGACGTCTCGACTTCAACTGTGCACCCCTAGAAGGGGGCAGAGGAGGAGCCATGCCGGGGGTCTCTCCAGAGACCCACTTATCTTCATTTGTAACTCCATGGAAAAAGAAAAAATCAGAAAAAAATGGAGTAAAAATCTTTAGGTGTGCCTTCTTGCGACACTAAGCAAAAAACTGAACATGGCTGACGCCGTCAGGGGGTGTTTACTGCCGAGGAGGAGCCACCGTTAATCTTTTTCAGATTAAGCCTAGTGTCGCCTCCTAGTGGACAGCAGCATAACACCCAAGGTCCTGTGTCCCCCAATGAGGCGACAGAGTAATATATTTTTTTCTGGTTAGCCAATAAAGGTATCACTCCGAGAATACTTTTGCCATTTTTGAGCATAAATGTATTTACATCAAATTTTCTGGCTAGCACGGTACCACAATATAAATTTGTACTGTACATCGCAATTACAGGATAATAATTGCTTATGGACATAATGGCCAACGATGTCAGCAGCCATCCATCCTAGATGGGTGAAGGTAAACTGTTTGAGACGGACATCTCTGACCTACCTGTCGGAATCAAGAATTTGCATCTATGTCATCGATTGACTGACTGATCACGTCCATGAGTCAACATGCTGTAAACCTGTCATGATGAGTGAGCAGATAGATAAGTTCCTGTCAGGGTGAGGGGCAGCATCCTATCACAACATATAGTTGCCCAGAGACATCTGAATGCATCGGCTTTCCTTTATGCCATTCATCAAACATGTCGTATATTTTGTGTATAGCGAGTCACAAGCCTCGCACTGCTCTGCGTCTTATCATTGGTTCTATGAGCTGCAGTAAAACGTGACGTATATTCCAGGTGCTGACGATCACAATGCCGGTCCAGCCAGCATAGCGGTGGGCTCAGAAGATCAGCTTTGGAAAACGTTCCTCTTATATAGATCCTGTGGATCCTACTTACATTCGCTGCTGTTTACATTGTATGCTTACAATTCTATTTAGACTTCAATATGACTCCAGAATAAATTTTTGTCTTTCTTATACTTGCCGTATATTTTTCCCAAGGAGGGAGTTTAGGTATTGTGCTTTTTTCTTTTTTTTTTTTTTATTTCTACTGTAATATTTCATAATATCTGTGAATAAGTCTTGAAAATAATTTGCATTGAAAAGGTTGAGATCCTCTGAATCTACATGGATTTTTAGGAATTAAAAATCTACAGCAGTAAATCTGCAGCAGAATTTAAATTTTGCACCATGTCTGGATTTAGTAGCAGCTGCCCCTTTAAATGGAATATGTCAGCAGGTTTTTGCTACCCCATTTGAGAGCAGCATAATCCGAGGCCCTGATTCCAACGATGTATCACTTACTGGGCTGCTTGGTGTTATTTTGATAAAATTACAGTTTTTTTTTCTCATGCAGATCTCTGAATGCTGAGCTCTGTATAATAACCCCACCCACACCACTGATTGGCAGTTTATATACAGTGTACACAGAAAGCTGCCAATCAGTGGTGGGGGGCGTGGTTGGACTACGTGGCAGCAGGTTTACTAGTCCTCTAGTGATAATCTTCTGCTGATAAAAGTGTGATTTTTATCAAAACTACAACAAGCAGCCCTGTAAGTGAGACGTCCCTAGAATCAGGGTCTTTGTCTCTACATCATGCTGCTCTCAACAACAACCAATATATAGTACATCCGACAAGGGGTCAATGTGTTAAAAAAGAACTTTATTATAACAATTTGGGTACATGGCGGCAAAAGAAAAGAGCACACACACATATATATAGTAATACCATATAATAGTGAGGAGGTATAATGTAAATATTTGAATTGCAGAGACATCAGGGCTGGATAGTAGTAGCTCCAATTGTGCTAATGCATACTGATAGTATATCCTAGGTCACATAGTAAAAGGATATAATCCTAAATAATAAAAGCCAATATAGGCATTCCCAAGATAATGACCTTTTGGTATATACATATATCAAGGGTTGTATTATATCCAAGTAGGTTAATTCCCAAGTAACAATAATGTTGCATTGGATTCATTCATACCTGGTATATATTGTCTGCACGTCTTGCAATAGCTCTGGGCTCAATGGTCCTACTCCTAGTGTGGCGCTCACCCCATCATGCTGCTCTCAGAATAGCCAAGAAAAACCTGCTGACAGATTCCCTTTACAAATAGCTGAAATGGCTCCTAGATACCAGAGAAGGAAAACTTTATTAAAACGGTTTTGTTTCCTAAATAGAAAAGCAAATTAAACACCACTGGATAATGTGGTGTGTGAAACCGTCCATTGGATTGCTGTTTCGGGTGGGCTCAGGAGCAGAGCCCCCATCCTACACAGCCGACATCTTGCTGTAACAGCAGCGGCCAGAGCGGAGCGTGAATCACTGCTGTTTAACCATTTATATGCCGTCAATCACTGATGACAAGTTAAATAGCGCAGTCGCCGGTACGCTATGCAATGTTACTAGAATTTTTTTTTTTACTTTTCCATCTCCTTGAATTACTTGTTGTGGTTTGCGGATCCATTGACTGGCCAAGTGGAAGGGCTGCAGCCGATCATTCATGTACGTAGCAGATACACATTTCCATGTGTAAATAGGCCCTTATAGAAATCAATCAATAGAACGTATACCTGGATATCTAGGTTTATTCTTTGCATACATTTAAAGAGGTATAAGTCATGGCATATTACTAGGATGTCATTCTTGGGGGTCTGACAGCCTAATTTAGAAAGAAGTGGATGCATTATTTTCCCCTCACCCATTACAACACACCTTGAGAGAGGGATCCGCCCCACCAAGGACAGGAAACCGTCTGAAATAAAAGGGCGGTACCTCTCCCTTGCTTCAGTTGGTTTCCTGTCCTTGATGGGAATCTGTCTGAAGAAGGGTGTCTTCTTACCTGGGCCCGTTCCGGTGTGGAAGTGCGGGCACCTGCCTGTGCACCGGGTTCCGGGTCCCAGAAGCGCCGTCCGCGGTTCCCTGGAGCCGTGTTCGAGCAGGCGCATGCGGTTATGAGGGCTCCGGCTCCCCGCAGACCGCTGCGCTGTCCTCTCCCTGCCGCAGGCTCCTGGGTGGTCGCACGCTGGGAGCAGTGTCTTCCGGATATGACGCGCCTGACGTCACAGCGCGGTGCACGCTTGGAGAGGCGTGCCCGATGACGTCGGGGGCAGCACCCGGAACCAAGATGGCGGCGCCCTGTAAACGCTTGCCGGCCGTTTTTTTTCAAAGATCGGCCGGTGGGTGTCAGGAGGGGGGAGGACACATGGACCGGAGGAGGTCCGGATGTGCCCTATTTAAGGTGGGGGCCTCCTGACAAGCGCTGCTTATACTCAAGCTCAGGTGTAGCAGCTATGGCAGACCAGGACAGCTAGGTGCAGCAGCAGCTGACTCCTCCACCGCATCAACGCCAGCGGAAGAAGCAGTCGGACACCTCGCACACGGACGGCCGCTCCAGCAACCGCAGCGGCAGCAGGAGGAGTAAGGTGTCGGACGCTTCAGGGCCATCCAGAAGGGATTCATCTTATGTCCCGCCACAGCCTCAAAATCCGGTACCCTTTTGTGACTTCAGGGGTGAGTGATCTTCGTGAATGTCACTTAATAGTAATGGAAAGTTATTATGTCCTTCATTCCTTAGGAAGAAGAGTAGCGGCAAAAAGAACCCACTGGGTTTGTTCCTTATGCCAGGCCCCCCTTTCCATAGATTGGCAGAAACAGCTTTGTGCAAGCTGTATTAACCAAACGATAGCGGAGAGCACCCCGGATTTCGCTTCTAATTTGAGGTCCGTAATCCGTTCAGAGGTGCAGGATTCCCTGTAAGGCTTACTAAAGTGGAAAAAGAGATCCCATAAAGATATCTCCTCTGACTATGATTTATCCTCCCAGTCAGAGGATCTTTGCCTCGGCATCCTCCTCTTCATCAGACAGTGGTAGGCCCTGTTTCCCTATTGAGGATACTGACAAGTTGGTCAGAGCGGTCAGATCTACCATGGGGTTGAGGGAGGAGAAGGCAGCCAGGTCCCTGGAAGATATGTTCGCAGGCCTGGAGGAAAAAAAGACGCTCCTTTCCAGTGAATCCCCAAATTCAGACCCTTATAGACCTGGAATGGAGGAAGCCGGAGAAATCAGGAGTATTGTCCTCATCCTCTAAAAGGAGGTACCCCTTCGAGGATAATGTCTCTGAGTCCTGGGACAAAATTCCTAAAGTTGGCGGGTCTGTCGCCCGATTATCCTAAAGATCGTCCCTACCCCTGGAAGATTCGGGCAGTCTAAAGGATGCTCTGGATAAGAAGGCAGATTCCTTCCTGCGTCACACCTGTGAAGCAGCAGCAGGGGGCCTGAAGCCAGCGGTAGCAGGCACTTGTGTCGCTAGGTCACTTATGGTGTGGCTTCAGCAATTAGGAGACCAGCTAAAGGATAAAAAGATGTCCAGAGATAAAATCCTCTCCAATCTGCCTTTGCTACAAGCAGCATCTGCTTTTTTGGCCGACTCCTCAGTGGATTCAGTTAAACTCGCTGCCAGGTCTGCAAATTTGTCTAATGCTGCCAGACGAGCCCTGTGGCTCAAGGGTTGCCCGGGAGATCTACAATCTAAGCATAAGCTTTGTTCTCTTCCTTGTGATGGTAAACTTTTGTTTGGCCAAAAACTGGACGAGTTTTTGGAGAAGGCTGGCGACAGAAAGAGAGGTTTCCCAGGGTTCACGGGGGAAACAAAAAGGTCCTATTTTCGGAAGAAGAGATTTAACCAGGGTCGCCCTCCGGGATAAAGGAAAAGATGGGAGCCCAGATCTAAAAAGGACTCTGGTTACATGCTTGGAGGACCATCCTCCAGTTCCAAAAAATCTCCCCAATGACGCGAGGCTAGAGGTCGGGGGAAGGCTTTCCCATTTTATCCCAGCTTGGGAAGCCATCACTTCAAATCCCTGGGTGTTGGATATCATAAAGAACGGCCTAAAGATACGCTTCTGTCAGGTCCCTCACCGAACCTTCATGATCACCTCCAGGAGGAAGTCCAGGGAGGAGCAGATGGCTCTAGAATCAGAGGTATTAGACTTAGTCAACAAGCAGGTCCTTCACGAAGTTCCAGTTTCACAATGGGGAGGGGATTTTATTCCCCCCTGTTTGTGATAAAAAAAACAAATGGGTCCTTAAGGACCATTGTCAACCTCAAAAGTCTAAATCAGCTGATAATCAACCAGACTTTCAATATGGAATCAGTGAACTCTGCAGTGAAACTCTTACACCACAATTGTTTCATGGCAGTCATCTACCTAAAAGATGCCTACTATCACGTCCCAATCCATCCAGACTACCGGAAGTACCTAAGGGTAGCCCTGTTCATCCAAGGTCAATTGAGACATTTCCAATTCACTGCCCTACCTTTTGGACTCTCGATAGCACCGAGAGTATTTACAAAGGTTATAGCGGAGGTGACAGCTTTTCTCCGAATCAAGAACGTGGTGATTGTTCCCTATCTGGACGACTTTCTGATAATAGGGAAATCGGAGGACCACTGTTCCTCTCAACTTTTAGAGGTCCAGACAGCTTTATATCACCTGGGGTGGTTAATAAATATTCAAAAATCAAAGCTATCCCCCTCAAGGACTCAGATCTTTCTGGATTTGACCCTAGATTCCCAACGCCAATCCTGTTTCCTCCCGGAAGACAAGGTTTGCAAAATAATCAGCCTGGTCTCAAGGGCAATAAGGTCTCCCGTGATGTCCTTGAGAGAAGCAATGTCCCTACTAGGCTCCATGACTTCCTGTCTCCCGGCAGTCAAATGGGCCCAGAGTCATATGAGGCTTCTTCAGTGGGAGGTCCTGTCGGCTCAGAAATCCTTCAACGGACATATAGGGAAAAAAACTCTCCGTCTTTGGAGACAGTAAACTCCCTCTCCTGGTGGACAAACAGGGAGAATCTGACCGCAGGCTTACAATGGTCCAAACCAGTCGACCACACAATTACAACAGATGCAAGTGGCTCCTGCTGGGGGTGTCATCTGGCAGAGTTCTCAGTTCAGGGGCTCTTACTACGTCACGAAAAAGAAGCGTCATCAAACCTAAAAGAGCTTTTGGCCGTGGAGAAATCCTTGATAAGCTTCCTTCCCCACATACAGGGTCGCCATGTCCAGATCAGGTCCGACAATCGGACGACAGTGGCATATATAAATCACCAGGGAGGAACAAGATTTCACTCCCTTATGGTAGTGGCAAACAGGATCCTGCATCTAGCAGAACAACATCTCCCATCCCTCAGTGCTCTTTTCATCCGGGGGTATAAAATTCAAGAGCAGATTTCCTCAGTCGCCACACTTTAAGACAAGGAGAGTGGCCTCTAAACCCGATAGTCTTCCAAAAGATTATCCAGATATGGGGGTCACCGGACATATATTTGTTCGCCACCAGGGCGAACAGGAAGGTGGAGAGATTCTGTTCACTAAATCCAACAGAGTATCCCTATGCTGTAGACGCTCTCCACATTCCCTGGAAGTTCAGGAAGGCCTACGCCTTTCCACCGATAGTGATGATCCCGGCAGTTGTGAGGAAAATTCGGGAGGAGGGGGCGAGGATAATCAGATCCCTGGGTCCTGCCTGACAGGCCGGACCTTCTCATCCAGGGGCCAATATTCCATGCACAAGCCAAAGGTTTCCATCTGGCGGCTTGGAATTTGAGAGGTTGTTACTGAGCAATAGGGGTTTTTCACCAGGCCTAGTTTCTACCCTGTTGGGTAGTTGAAAGCCCATAACAACTAAAATTTATTCCAGAATCTGTTGAAAATTCCTGGATTTTATAGACTCCCCATTGTCGGATAAACCTCCAGTTAGAGAAGTCCTAGAGTTTTTACAAAAGGGACGTGACCTAGGGTTGGCTACGGGAACACTTAAAGTTCAGGTGTCCGCCCTAGGGGCGATCTATAATTGTAACCTGGCAGGGAACAGATGGGTCTCTAGATTCATTAAATCCTGTTCCAGAGCTAAGCCAGTTCGGGCTCTTCCTCCCTGGGACCTGAATTTGGTTTTAAATGCACTCTCTGGCGACCCATTTGAACCCCTGCAGGTTATCTCTCCAAAGATCCTCACCCTCAAAACCATCCTCTTTGTGGCCCTAACGTCGGCCCGTAGGGTGAGTGACCTGCAGGCCCTTTCTGTTGATCCCCCATACACCCAAATTCATGATGACCGGGTCGTCCTGCGTACAGATCCATCGTACCTTCCAAAAGTTGTATCCAGATTCCACTGTAATTGTACTTCCCTCTTTCTGCAGTAACCCTAAAAACCCTGGGGAGGTTAGGTTCCAAAATCTAGATGTTAGAAGGGCATTACTACAGTACATAGACATGACTAGTCAGTGGAGGAAGGACAAGTCCTTGTTTCTGGCCTTTCAGGGGAGTAGGAAAGGTCACGGGGTATCAAAGGGAACTATTGCTAGGTGGCTTAGGGAGGCCATTTGTCTAGCTTATACATCTACAGGTGTTCCGGCACCGGACGGTATTAAAGCTCATTCCACCGGAGCTGTTGCAACCTCCTGGGCAGAGAGAGCAGATGTCTCGATTGACCAGATATGTAAAGCTGCTACTTGGTCTGCACCATCCACCTTCTATAAGCACTATCGGTTGGATCTATCCTCCTCTGACCTTACCTTTGGGAGAAGGGTACTTCAGGCGGTGGTCCCTCCCTAGGGTGCTCATATTTTCCAAAATTCTCTCAAGGTGTACTGGCATGGGTGAGGGGAAAACACCAAGGTTACTTACCGGTAGCCAATTTTTCCTGAACCCATGACAGCACCCGTAGTCATCCCCCCCCCCCCCTGTCTTTCTCACGCCCTGGTGAAGCACTTTACATTTTGGGTGATATATATATATAGTAGGTGTTGGTTATGTGTCTAACCTTTTCTGGAGGTCCTCTCAATGCTCTGTAATCCAACTGAAGCGAGGGAAAGGTACCGCCTTTTTATTTCAGACGGTTTCCTGTCCTTGGTGGGGCGGATCCCTCTCTCAAGGTGTGTTGTCATGGGTTCAGGAAAAACCGGCTACCGGTAAGTAACCTTGGTGTTTTTTTTCACGCTCCCAATTTAACAATTTGAGTACAGTTAGATCTATTGGGTTTTTTTGCACTATGGGTGGGTGGTTGGGAGCACAGCTGTGCAGGAAAAAAAAAAGCTTATAGGTTCTCAATTCGTTCATTCTTGGGATCGGTGGCGGAACCAGAGGTCGGACCATCACCAATCAAGATATTATATCCCTTCACACTCATCATTGCTCCCAATTAACAATTTGAGTACGTGCATATTTTTTTAGGGTATTTTTGTGCAATGGGTGGGAGCACAACTGTGCAGGAAAAAAAAGCTGATAGGTTCCCCATTCCTTCATTCTCAGAATCAGTGGATGGAACATCGCCAATCACAATATTATATCCTTCTCACTAATCGTTGCTCCCAATTATCAATTTGATTACGGTTATACCTATTGTTTTTTTAGGGTTTTTTTTTTTGCACTGTGGGTGGGTGGTTGGGAGCACAGCTGTGCAGAAAAAAAAAAGCTGATAGGTTCCCCATGCCTTCATTCTCAGGATCAGTGGTGGAACCAGAGTGTGGATCATCTCCAATCAAAATATTATATCCTTCACATTAATCGTTGCTCCCAGTTAACAATTTGAGTACGGTTGAACCCATTGTGGTTTTTTAGGGTTTTTTTTTTTTTTGCACTATGGGTGGGTGGTTGGAAGCACAGCTGTGCAGGAAAAAAAAAAGCTGATAGGTTCCCCATTCCTTCATTCTAAGGATCGGTGGTCAGACCATCGCCAATCACAATATTATATCCTGGCAATATGCCATAATATTATATACGGAGTTGTCCTCCTGGCAGTTGCCGTGATCCTCTATTCCTTACCTGCTACCTCTATACTGTATATGAAATGACAATATGTGAGAAATATTAATAATGTTGCTCTCATTTTCTAAAAAAAACAGGTTGGAACACAAACTCTCAATTAGTTGTTTTTTTATTTGTTTACCAATCTAAAATGTCCACTTTGAGGCACCAGAGATAAATGCTGGCATATAATGTACAATGCTCCCGTCCCTAGCAGTTGGCGTGTATCAGGCGACATCGCAGGATCTTCAAGTAGCTGTCAATCTTGTGGGAATCTCTGCGGAAACACTGAAGCAAGTGGTAGACGGGGAACACGTAGGAATTGCCCTGTGGTGCCGTTACATCGATTGGTCCAAACCACTGGGGGGTAAACGTGTTCTAGATCAGTCAGCATCTGCAATAAACAATGGGTGAATGTGGGTGTAGAATTTGGTTGGAGTAAAGGTACAATCTAACACTACAATTATCCAAACGTTGTGCCTATTACAGCATTACCACCAGTCACAAGCAAACTCAATATCTTCCTAAAAGGAAAAATATTGTGGATGGACATGCTTTCTAAAAGGGAATCTGTCAGCAATATGATGTAGGTGCTGAGACCCTGATTCCAGCGATGTGTCACTTACTAGTCTGTTTTTAGCTGTTTCGATACAATAAGTGTTTTATCAGAAGGAGATTATCACTACAGGACTAGGGGTCTTGTGCTTCCTAGTCAACCTGCTCTAATACAATCAACAGTGATCGTATCAAAATGACAGCATGCAGACCAGCAAGTGACATATCGCTGGAATCAGAATTTCTGCCCCTACGTCATGCTGCTCTTGGATTACATAAAAACCTGTTGACAGATTCCATTTAAAGAGAATTTATTGTTACACTTATTGCCGCTTCTCAGCAACTCTACGGTTTACTCAGTCAGTTCCGCTTTGGTTTATACTCGTACCATATAGCCTAAATTCATGACCTACGTGAAGGAAGAGAGGATGTGTGTGATAATAATGCTGCTTACTCTCCAGAGATCCTGTCTATTCCTCCTTGAAGAATCCTGGTGTGCTCCTCAGCTTCTGTCACTTTTTTCTCCATGTTATTTGGCGCCCCCATGGACAAGTACTGCAGGGGTTGGGTCCAAGAGCGCAATCATTTCTTTCTAAGGCTCAGCAAGTCTTCGTGCTGTGGAAGCAGTAGACATCAGTTAGGAGGGATATCAGGCTGAGAACATATAGAAAATCATATGCCGAAAAGGGAATGTACCAGAAGTTGTGGATGCAAGAAAGTGCCCATGATTCCACTCCTCCGGGTCACACGAAGTGATGCAATACCCAGTGGTTGGTTAAGAATCCATTTATTTAGAAGCTAAAATAAGAGGCGTTTCCTGGACGTCCTGTCCACTTCATCAGTGCATAGCTTGTGTCCGGTATAGCAAGGAGTGGACATATATATACAAAAAATGTGAAAACAACTGGCGCCAAAACAATGTGGCCGTTAAGGCAGAAAAATACAATCAATAAAAAGGCAGAAATTTGAGTATCCATCAATGTATATATGCATCGGGAATAAAATATTGCTAGCATGATTAAAAATTAATTAAAAACCGATATAGTTCAATGCAAAAAAAATATAATAAATAATTAAAATATATATACAATTCCTGAAGCAGGAATTGAACCTGGTGTATTGCAATCAAATGGATCATGTTTAGATCTTAATCATGGTACAACCCTCTAAGCCACGGGTGCTCATGTATATTGTGATTGATCTTGTTCTGATAGGAGGTAATAAACGGATATTAGACGATATATCTAACTTATACCTACATACTAAACAAAATAATTTTAATTCTTCTTATAATAGAATATGTGATCGTATCGGCAACATGAATAATTTCTTTAGGAGTGTGTCCGTATTATCGGTGTAGTACTAGAGAATAGTCGTGCGCATTAATGTCCACTAGGTGGTATGATGAGCACTGAAAGTGTCCTAGGGAATGGTGCAGACTACTGGGAACAGAACGCAATGATCATAAGAAGAAAGGAAACTGAACTCAGTGAAACCCTGGATCGGGACAGTGGATCAAGAACAAGCCAAGACACATGTTCCTGACCATGTAGAGGTCAATTATATTTGTCAGTGCTTTCAAATAAAAACCTCTGATATTTCATTGAGACCCCAAGGTTTCCAAGTATTTAGTTGATCTATCCAGTATATCTCTTTCCTATTGAGACCCTGAATTCTATTGGGAGTGGTGCATGGAATATGCTCTATGGGCAGGATTTTAAGACACCCAAAGTCTTTATTGTGATGGATTGCCATATGTCGTGATAAACCATGTTTTAAAAAACCTGTAGCGACATTATGCCTATGAGAATTTAGTCTTTTATGAAAGGGTTGCATAGTTCTACCGCCATATTGCTTGGGACATGTGCATTCAATCAGATATATGACAGAATCAGTGTCACAGGACATATTACTATTTATTGTGAAGCGTTCATTGCTTGATGTGGATGCAGAAGTGTCGGCTCCATGAGTAATATTCATGCAGCACATGCCGTTCTTTTTGCCACATCTGGTGATGGTTTTATTCTTATTATTGATCTTGCTACAATCTAGAGTAGAAAGGGTGTGTATCCTACGGGGGGCTCAAATGTTCCTTAGAGTGGGGGCTCTCCTATACACAATGGAGGGTTTTTCTGGGATAATCTTCTTGAGTATCGGATCATTTAACAGAATATGCCAATTCTTCTGCAGAATATCTCTAAATGATTTATGCTGAAAATTCTATGTAGTGATGAATTTTACACAGCGCTCATAGGACATTTTATCTGAATTAGATTTTAATAGAAGTGAATTCTGGCTACAGGTGTCCCTTACCCTTTCACATGATTCGCCAACAAGATTTTTGGGATAGCCCTGTTGTAGAACTTTCTGTTTCAGCATACCTGATTGCTCTGAAAAATCATTTTCAGAAGTGCAATTCCTTCTGATCCTCTGAAATTGATTAAAAGGAATATTACGCAGCCATTTCTGGTAGTGGCCACTGCTGTAGTGGATGGAACTATTCGCATCCACTTGTTTAAAATAAGTCTTGGAGCAAATCCTATTGTTCTCTATAAATAAGGTCAGATCCAGAAAATGAATACTGGTGTTATTTGTATCGGAATTGAAGGAAATACCCCAGCAGTTGTTATTTAGAAAACTGGCAAGGGCTGAGGGTTCTGCGATGTCCTTATTAAGAATGAAAATTAAGTCGTCAATGTATCTTTTGTAAAATATAATGCCTTCCCAAAATGGACCCCCATAGATGAACACCAGTTCAAATATGCCCATGAAAATATTAGCGAACGTAGCTGCGACCTTTGACCCCATCGCGGTCCCTTTGATCTGATGGTAAGTGTGTTGGAGGAAAGTGAAATAATTGTTATTAAGGATGAAAGATAACCCAGATAGAATAAATGATTTGTGGGAGGACGACAGGCCGGTGTCTTTGGAGATCATATGTTCAACACATAATAAACCAATTTCCCAATCAATATTGGTGTAAAGGGATGTAACATCAAGGCTTAAAAATACAAATGATTCTTCCCATTGGATGTCCTTAGTAAGGTTGATGAGGTGGCTGGAGTCACGAAGGTAACTCCTCAACCTTTTAACATGGGGCTGAAGGAGAACATCAATGTACTCTGCATGTGTTGTAGATTGGCCATGCAATACACCAATAATATCACATGATCACGTTCTGTACGTGGACCGGAAATACATGTCCCACTGAGCACAATTCCCAGTATGTTGTATAGGGGGCGCTGTGCCAGGCCAGGATTTCCCCTCCTCGATGCAGTGTCCTACATCTTCTCCAGTACAGCTGCTCACAGATTAACCTTGGAATAAACCCGCAGCGTCCCTAATCCCTCCCCACTCACAATGTCGCTGATTACTGGACACACGGTCCCGGGATGGACGTCGTGACTTACCAGGGTCAAGAATCAATGGAGAAAAGACGACTTCATGGGAATGGGACCTGTTGTTAATTAAGTGCCAGGTTTTTATGTTTTGTTTGTTTGTTTTTTTTACGTATTATTATCTATATTAAAGTCTTGCAAATTTTCACACTGGCAATCATTGTACAGGAGGAGGAGGAGAAGGTGAGCTGTGACATCACCTATTGTGAATGGTGGATCCTGTGTTATCTACTGTATATAGAGGTGTTATCAGTCATTGTACAGGAGGAGGTGAGCTGTGACATCCTCTACTGTGAATGGTGGATCCTGTGTTACCTATGTGTGAGTGTGACGCTGACCGGCCGTGACGCTACTTCTGGTTTGCCGGCGGGAATGCCGCCGCATTCAAACCGCTGCCACGACTGAACTTGCACAACTATAAAAAGACCACATCTCCCCCTGCCACTATATTTAACCCCCTGGAATAAGCTAAATTGCAAAACGCGCGTCAGGGCCTGTACCACATCTTCAGGTAGTATCTCTTACTCTCTGCACTATGCAGCTATGTATTAATCTGTTTTAATTTCTACCCTGCCCAGTACCTTTCTGCACTATATTCAGCACGTTTTTCTTAAAGCTATTGGTCTCGCGACCTATTCTTATGAATTTACAGTATATATTGCTCAGACCTTATTTGTGTCTAGCAGGATTGTTTTCCGCTTAAGTACATTGCTATGTCCTCAATATATGTGCAGTCTGGGTACTCCACTGTGTAATTATCACACGATGTTAAGCACTTTTCTATCCTTCTACTTGTAGTTCTAAAAATGTAATTATTGTAATTTATGCTCATTATTGAATCATTGGTTGCATACCATTTCTTTGCAGGAATTTTTCCCCACTCTTACTGGACTTGTTCTCCGTGAAATACGTCTTAGGGCAGCTTATACATGCAAACTTTAATAGGAGTTGTTAATAGAAAATGAATTAATCTGTGCTGCTATAACTATACACAAATAGTGCTTTGGCTCCTCCATGTGGATCAGTTTGGTACTGCCAGTGGATGTGATTAATCCTGCTTGGTTTCCCCTTGTTTTAAGTATGTTTTATACATCTTGGTTTTGATTAATAAAATACTGTGTATGTTGATTCTGGGTGGCATTTGTTTCCATTCCTTTATAGGTTTTTGCAATTATTTGGAGGTGCCATGACAATATGGGCCGTTTCTAGGTTAAATCTATTTGGAAGAGAAGCCATTGAGGTGACCATATCAGTTGTCACCCAGCTTTCCCAGGACCTGATAAATCCAATGTCCACTGAAAGATTACATGTGCTGAAGATTATAGATGTATAATGGCAGCATCTAGTGGTCAAAGGCGGTATTGCCATTATCATATACTTAAGCCTCATTTACACTTTGCAGTTCAGGACGATCAGGTTACGTGTAGATTTGATTACATTATTCCGAAAGTGACCACTCACCCGTTGCTGGATTCTTAGTAGCGTACGTCTGCCTTCCATTCGGTTTTATCCATTTGCCACCGATAAAATGACCAAAGCTTCGTTCGTGACTGTCAAGCCAGGCCTAGAGAGGGAAAAAAACAAATAAAACCATAAGTATAAAAAGATAAAAATAAAATCATAAAATCAGGGAAAAAAAAAAAAGACTGATAATGAGAAATCAGGCCTCGCTCGAGAGGCGGCGCGCACTCACCATTCGAGAGGCGGCGCGCACTCACCGCTCGAGAGGCACTTACGGCCAGTGGTGTTGTCACGCCACTGATTCCAGCTGTGCTCTTCCCCATACTGGAGGAAAGAGCTTGTAAGCGCTGCTCTCTTTGCCTTGGAGATCAGTCACCAACGATAGACTGCAGCGGTATCCGGTATCTTAGACAATGAGCCATTAACTATAGAATTAAAAATCCAAGGGTATTTAGCAAAGTTACCCGTTATCAAGAGGACTTTGACATTTTTTGGCCATTGATCATGATGAGAAAAAGCGTTTATTGCCCGCCTTTTGATGGAAACCACGCTTAGAAATGACCAGAGAGGGATTGTTTGGTTTAAAATCTTCTATTGTAAAAGTCGTCTCAAAAATCAGTAATCCACAAGTGAACCTCATGGCAAGTGCTCACTTTTCCTGCAGCGCCACCACAAGCAAAGTGAAGAATTGCAAGTGCTATGTGCAAATGCATATAAATCAATCACATTAGACAAGGTATAGTGCACAGGATTACACATCCAATATAGTCACAAAGAATATAAAGTGCTTATAGTGAAATAGGGAGCAGCAGGTATGACCTGAGTTTGAAAATAATGGCCCCAACGCGCGTTTCACACGATGCCTCTTCCAGGGGGATGGGTATCCTCCCATTTATTTTGAATGATGCTATTGTGGACTTGCTAGCTTTATATGTATAGACGCTAATACCATTTGGAATTACTTAGAACTACTGGCCTATGCATACGCTGCTAACATATGGAGCTTACTCTTGATTTTCACTATAAACTATAACTACTAGTGAACATCAGCTCCCTCCAGTGGTATAGTTTGATATGATCTTTTTTTTTTTTTTTTTTTTTTAAATTTTGCTAGTTATTTTCCCTTTTTAAAAATATGTTAGCTTTTTTTGGTAATAAAGATTATTATTTCTATGCTACTGGCTGTTTGCTTCCATTAAATTTGTAGGTTGTTGTTGTTTATAGGGAGGTGCCGTATATACTAATTGTGCCTGTAAGTAGGCTTAATGCTCTTAAAATGAACAGGCTGAGCAAGTGACGCACCATGTACTTGACAGTATTACAGCTCCTAGATACGTGGAGCCATCATGTGGGACAGATAGATTGTGGATTACAGCCTCCAGTGATATGGGGGACACGCGCGGCTCGGTCTTATCTTTAGGTCTCTTACACTCTGCAATCACCGAAAATCCACCAGACTGTGAAGGTCAGTGATGAAATACCATGAAGTGCAAACAGATTTTCAACTCCTTCATTCTGATGTTCTTGGGGGTGATGACCCACCGGACTGCGGGGGAGTGACCCCATATAATGAGAGGACAAGGCCAAGGAGGAAGACACAGTGTGTACAGATCATGGGGACTTATCAATGATACCGGGGAGAAAAAACATGGACCAGGGAGCAAGATTGTGACCACTGTAAAAGTCAGCATATATGCAGAGTTAGAAAAAGTTTATTTTTTCAGTAGGAAAAGTTATAAAACTTTTTAAATCACTTTATCAGGGAATTTGTCCTCATTCCTGTAAAAAAAAAAACCATGCTGGACAAAATAAATGAAAAAAAAAATTGTATTTAAATTACTATTTAAAGGGAATCAGAGCAGCATGATGTAGGGGCAGAGAGTCTGGTTCCAGCGATGTGTCACTTATTAGGCTGTTTGCTGTAGTTTCAATTCAATCTGTTTTATCACTTGCACAGCAGTCCAGTTAATTTGTAACTCCACCACTGATTGGCAGTTTGCTGACAGTGTACACAGGAAGCAGCCAATCAGGGGTGTGGGCGGGGTTATATACGGCTCAGCATTCCGAGATCTACAGCAGAGAAAACAGGGATTCTATCATAACTGCACCAAGCAGCTCAGTAAGTGACATCACCGGAATCAGGGTCTCTGCTCCTATATGATGCAGTCCTCAGATTACATAGTAAAACCTGCTGACAGATTCCCTTTAAGGGTAATCTAACAAAAAAAATCTTCATTGTGGCTGCACTGGGACAAGCATATTCATAAAATATTTGCCTTAAAGAACTGAAGATTTTTTTTTTTTTTTAGCTTTGAAGCTGCAGATCAACTTCAGACAAAGGGTTAAAAGATGACGCTGGGCTCCTGGAGGCACGAGGATCCTGTTAAAATGTAGCCTGCACTGACTAACAAGAAAGGAACCTTTGTCCATTCCCGGTCATTGTGATGTATAGGGAGCCATGTACACAGGGGAGGCCGCGGCTCCCAGCCAATCCCTGCAGACCTGGGGGGCGAACGCTCTCAAGTCGCCTCCGTCACGCACTGCTATACAATACAGGAGCAACAGCGTTAACTATTTGTGGACGGATTTCAAAATTTTGAAAAACTTGATCAATTCAGGGCCCCATAGAAGGTAAAATCATTATACACTCGCCTCCCGCAGCCGCACCGCTTCAGCATTGTCAGCGCTGCTGCTACCAGTAGTGTCAAGTGACCACTGCAGCCAATGAGCCGTTGCTGATCAGCTGCAGCGCATCAATATTCCGTAAAATCGAACAAAATAGCAAAGGCTGCAGCCAGTCAATGGCCACTGATTGACAGTGTGGTGCCATGTAACTGCTGCTGCCAATCAAAGAGAACAGCAGCGCCGACAATCAGTGATGGAGGCATGGTTGGACCAGGAGGCACGAGACACCTCGTCCTGTAGTGATAATCTCCTGCTGATAAATCACTGATTTTAATGAAAAGGCAAAACACAGCCTAGTAAGTGACACATCGGTGGAATCAGGGTCTCTCCACCCTCATAGTGCTCTCAGATTACATAGCAAAACCTACTGACAAATTACCCTTTAAGAAAAGAGTGGCGATACAAAGTACCTATAAGACAAAACTAGAACTCTTCCAAAATGAAGAGAAACCCGTCAGCTGTTTTGGCATTCTCGTCAGTACAGGGCAAGGCTTTAAATTGGATCTTAGGGGGTACTGCAGACACCACTAGATTGTGAAGAGAAACATGCCAGCAATACTGAAGCAGCCGCCTATAAATGGTGCTTCAATCTTTTTTGAGGAGGCTTTAGCTGTACTTTATACTACATTCACTCACAGTGCACCCGTCTCCAACCAGTGGCAGTATTTTTGCCTTTTGGTGTATACCTTTTTTATCCCCAGGGAGCATTGCCTTGCTTTAAGACTCGGTGCATCAGCTGCTGTTGTCCACACCTTCACCACAAAAGACCCCTGTCCTGGAAAAATAAAGGGGCTCAGTTCCCTCCCCTTCTTTTTTTGACTTCCAAAATGCAATGATCTTGATTGGCCATTTTTTGTTTTTGGAATTAAGGAAGGAAAAGAGCTCACTGATACCAGAGCGGTCCTGTAATAAGAGTCCAGACCTCCTCTGGTATTAATATGAGCACAAACACTGCGCCCCTGCCGGAAGCTTCATGCAGCCGTATATCACCAAGCACAATGCAGAGTGTCGGATGGAGTGGTGTAAAGCTATCACCACTGGACTCTGGAGGAGACGTGTTCTGTGCAGTGACGGATCACACTTCTCTATCTACGTCTGATGGAGGAGTCTGGGTTTGGTGATTCCAGGAGAACACGACGGCTCCTTTCTGATCTTTCTCAAGGAAAGAAGACGCCTCCAGGAAGTCGTGTACAAGTCATGTGCAACAACGAAGAGGAACTGGAGGATTACACAGAGCAAAACCTTACCAAGCCATCACGTGAATCTGATGAGGGAAACAGTCAGCAATCTGTCCTCAACAACCTCCAATCTGACCTCAATCAACATCTGGATCGGAGGTCTACAACTCCAAGAAATGGCCACATCATGGCATGATGGGTGTTATAGTTCCCCAACAGCCTTGAGTTACATATATAGAGAAGGATTCATCTACTGTTGAAAAAAAAATCCCTTGGATCCTGAAGTTATTTTGTTATTGACTAATGAAAACTTTCACAAACATTAAAAAAAAAAAGTTTCTAAAAGTTAATTAACTTCTGATGCTTAAATGTTTGATCAAAATTTAAAAAAAAAGTGTTTTTTTCTTTTCTTTCTAGAAACAGCGCCACTCTTGTCTGTTGGCGGTGTATGGTATTGCAACCCAGCAAGATGGTTGTACGGTCTGATACAGAGTGCAATGTAATATTACCTGGTGGTAATATCCAGGTAATGGAAACGGGCTTTGTATATAGACAGAAGGTGACGATTTGCCGGAGACTCTCTCACACCATTAAGCCGCATTCACACATTGGTGTTTGTCACCTTGTTGTGCATTATCCCAACTGACGCACATTTTATGGGGCTATTCTCTTTTTTCGTGGACCGAGGGTCTGCATGGACCAAATATGGGAAAAGAACGGAACAACAAATAAATTAAAAATACTTTTTTTATCACATTATGATTTATAAAAATAAATTAAAAAAAAATCACAAAAAAAATAAAAAAAAACTAAAGTCCCAGATTCATCATTTGTATATTTTTAAGTCACTTATTTATTTTTTTGTCTTATGGTCACCTATTTTCTTTTGAGCACGTGTTCAGAACTTTTGCCCAGAATAAAAAATGCTCTAATTTTTTTTTTCGCTATTTTTTAGTGCAAAAAGCCACAGGTTGCAACATTTCAGCGAAAAAATGCAGATGGACATTAAAAAAAAATCCCTCTGGGGTGGGAGATGGATACATTTAAGCAAAAACATCTGAGACCTCCAACCTGTGCCGACAATGGGAAATAAATAAATCAATTAATAAATAAATAAAGTAAATAAATAAAAAAAAATGGACATATAAAATAGACTTTAAAAAAGGCGCAAATGGAAAGAAAAATACGATTTCAGGAAACTCATTCACTTTGCTGGTCCTATAAAATGCAGCGATTTTTTTTTTTTCCTATGGAAAAATTGCAACATGTGAATACGCCTTTAATAAAACTTAATTGACAAAGTCAGAAGATTGCAAACGCATATAAATCCGGATGCATTTTTTTTTTTTTTTTTTATTAGCGGGTTTTCCCAAAACTTGTGTTGTGGAGTTCAATATCCGCGATGTTGTTCGTTTATTTTAGGCGACCTTGCTGCAAAAAAAAATGCAAAGTTGCAGAAATCTTTCCGTGTTCACATGCTGCAGTTTTTTTATGCCAAAATACATTTTTTTCTGATTATTGCTGCATTTTACCCTTTATTTAATGCAGATTTAAAGCTAAATTTTAATGCAATCTTTTATCACTAAATTTATTTATTTTTTACCAAAAAAAACGCACTGTGTGAACAGGCCCTTACAGCAGACAAACAATCAGGCAAGTTTAGATTATTTTTTTTAAAAATGTCGCAATATTAGAAGAGCACAATCACTGCACTGAAAAAAAAGCGTCATCGCACGACACTTTTCCCATCAGTCTTGTGCACACCTGCAATTTGTAGCCTGCGGCTCTTACAGGTGATGCCGGAGCCCCAGAACACAGAGCAGCCCGCACTGACGCCTCACCTGCGCGACACTGGCGGCCTCAGGAGCCGGGCCGTACTGCATGGAGGTGAAGATCTCCCGCACTGACGGTCAGTCTGTCCCCGTAGAGGCGGCCATGACATTCAGCAATGAGTAACAGCCCGTCAGCCCAGCCAACCACAAGGGGGAGCTCTAACACTGCGGCGCTGCAGAGTACGCACGTCACTTCCGCTGGAAGAAAGTCATATTATTACACACTAACAGGATTGTAATCCTCCATTCACCGCGTCTGGTCCCTATAGGTGTTAGTGTATTTTTTTTATATCTGTAAATTGCTGCGTTGTGCTGTAAAGTACTGTGTGTCAGAAATAGTGAGGGGAGGGAAGGAAAAGGGTCAAACGGAAGTGAGTGTCCGACCCGGAAGTGTGCGCATGCGCGGACACAGCCTGTTGCTGAGGCGTGGTGACGCTGTAGCTGGGTGATTGCAGTCAGAGTAGGGTTGCATCTAGTTTGGAGTTGATTATTTGTGGTCCTCAAACAATCAACTCCATTCTAGCTGATTCACCATTGAGCCGTCTAGTTTGGAGTTGCTTTTTTGTGGTCCTCATTTTATCAGCTCCACTCTAGACGGATCACTACTGAAGTGACTGGATCGAAGCGGATATTTTGTGGTCCTCATTCCAGCATCTCCACTCTAGCTGATTCACTGGTGAAGTGACTGGATCGGGGGGATATTTTGTGGTCCTCATTCCAGCATCTCCACTCTAGCTGATTCACTGGTGAAGTGACTGGATCGGGGGGATATTTTGTGGTCCTCATTTTAGCAGCTCCACTCTAGCTGATTCACTGGTCAGGTGACTGGATCGGAGGGATATTTTGAGGATCTCATTCCAGCATCTCCACTCTAGCTGATTCACTGGTGAGGTGACTGGATCGGAGGGATATTTTGAGGATCTCATTCCAGCATCTCCACTCTAGCTGATTCACTGGTCAGGTGACTGGATCGGAGGGATATTTTGTGGTCCTCATTTTAGCAGCTCCACTCTAGACGGATCACTACTGAAGTGACTGGATCGGGGGGATATTTTGTGGTCCTCATTCCAGCATCTCCACTCTAGCTGATTCACTGGTGAAGTGACTGGATCGGAGGGATATTTTGAGGATCTCATTCCAGCAGCTCCACTCTAGCTGATTCACTGGTCAGGTGACTGGATCGGAGGGATATTTTGAGGATCTCATTCCAGCATCTCCACTCTAGCTGATTCACTGGTCAGGTGACTGGATCGGAGTTGATCTTTTGATGATCTCTCTGCAGCTTCTCCATTCTAGACAGTTCAGTTTCTACACTGAAGTTCCTCAAAAAATCACCTCCAATGTCCAGAATGGAGCAGATTCCCGGAACCTCATAGCCTGCAATGTAGTGGAATTGGAATGTACACACATTGTAGATATATATCAGCCTTATAATTCTAATGATTTCATGTTTTTATTTTTTAAGTACTTGCTCAAACTGTTATATTTATTACGTATTTCCAAAGGGCAAAATTTTATTTTTTTCATAATTAATCGAACTTGCATTTTATTATCGCTTTTTGTAATATAAATAATCACACACAGCGCTGATCATTCAGTTTTACGTGGGGAAAAACGTAACAGAGCGCAGCAACAGAGTCCTCATAATTTACAACATTGTATTGGAGTGGATTTTTTGAGGACCTTATTTGAGCAACTCCATTCTAGCTGATTCACTAGTGAGCCGTCTAGATTGGAGTGGGTATTTTGAGGATGTTCCTTGTAGCCTCCAATCTGTACTGTTTGGTGCTGAGGTGACTGGAATCAAGTTTTTCAAAGAGTGAGTGGAGCTTCGCAGGGAGAAACATAACAGAGCGCAGCAACAGAGTCCTCATAATTTACAACATTGTATTGGAGTGGATTTTTTGAGGACCTCATTTTAGTAACTCTATTCTAGCTGATTCACCATTGAGCCATCTAGATCGGAGTGGATTTTTTGTGGACATCTTTTAGCAACCCCATTCTCTACCGTCATGGCCAAAAGTATTGAGATTGAGACAAATAGTAATTTTTCCAAAGTTTACTGCTTCATTTTTTGTAATGGCAATTTGCATATACTCCTGAATGTCAAAGAGTGATCAGCTTAACAGCAATTACTGTACTTGCAAAGTCAATATTTGCCCAGAAAATGAACTTTAACCCCCAAAACACATTTCTACATCATTGCAGTCCTGCCTTAAAAGGAGCAGCTAACATCGTTTTAGTGATTGATCCATTAACACAGGTGTGGGTGT
Source organism: Phyllobates terribilis (assembly GCF_046119375.1). Lineage (NCBI taxonomy): Eukaryota > Metazoa > Chordata > Amphibia > Anura > Dendrobatidae > Phyllobates > Phyllobates terribilis. Next base: position 3,881,138 of record NW_027362833.1, read on the forward strand.
TGATGAGGACAGGGCTGGCGATCAATCAATCATGATTAAGTAAGAATGACATCACTGGACACTTTAAAAGGAGGCTGGTTCTTGGTATCATTGTTTCTCTTCAGTTAACCATGGTTATCCCTAAAGAAACACGTGCAGCCATCATTGCACTGCACAAAAATGGCCTAACAGGGAAGAGTATCGCAGCTACAAAGATTGCACCTCAGTCAACAATCTATCGCATCATCAAGAACTTCAAGGAGAGAGCTTCCATTGTTGTCAAAAAGGCTCCAGGGCGCCCAAGAAAGACCAGCAAGCGCCAGGACCGTATCTTAAAACTGTTTCAGCTGCGGGATCGGACTACCAGCAGTGCCGAGCTTGCTCAGGAATGGCAGCAGGCTGGTGTGAGTGCTTCTGCACGCACTGTGAGGCGGAGACTCTTTGAGCAAGGGCTGGTTTCAAGGAGGGCAGCAAAGAAGCCACTTCTCTCTAGAAAAAAACATTAGGGACCGACTGATATTCTGCAAAAGGTACAGGGAGTGGACTGCTGAGGACTGGGGCAAAGTCATTTTCTCTGATGATCCCCTTTTCGACTGTTTGGGACATCTGGAAAACAGCTTATTCGGAGAAGAAGAGGTGAGCGCTACCACCAGTCTTGTCTCATGCCAACTGTAAAGCATCCTGAAACCATTCATGTGTGGGGTTGCTTCTCAGCCAAGGGAATTGGCTCACTCACTGTCTTGCCTAAAAACACAGCCATGAATAAAGAATGGTACCAGAATGTCCTCCAAGAGCAACTTCTCCCAACCGTCCAAGAGCAGTTTGGCGCCCAACAATGCCTTTTCCAGCATGATGGAGCACCTTGACATAAAGCAAAGGTGATAACTAAATGGCTCATGGAACAAAACATAGAGATTTTGGGTCAATGGCCTGGAAACTCCCTAGATCTTAATCCCATTGAGAACTTGTGGTCAATCATCAAGAGACGGGTGGACAAACAAAAACCAACAAATTCTGGCAAAATGCAAGCATTGATTATGCAAGAATGGACTGCTATCAGTCAGGATTTGGTCCAAAAGTTGATTGAGAGCATGCCAGGGAGAATTACAGAGGTCTTGAAGAAGAAGGGGCAACACTGCAAATATTGACTTGCTGCATTAACTCATTCTAACTGTCAATATAACCTATTGGTACTCATAATATGATTGCAATTATATTTCTGTATGTGATATAAACATCAGACAAACACTAATAAAAACCAGAGGCCAGCAGATCATGTGAAAATATAATTTTGGTGTCATTCTCAATACTTTTGGCCATGACTGTACAGTTTCGTGCTGAAGAGACTGGAATTGAGTTTTTCGGAGAGTGAGCGGAGCCTCACGGGGAGAAACGTAACAGAGCGCAGAGACAGAGTCCTCATAATTTACCACACTGGATCGGAGTGGCTTTTTTGAGGACCTCATTTGAGCAACTCCATTCTAGCTGATTCACCATTGAGCCATCTAGATCGGAGTGGATTTTTAGATGATCTCCCTGTAGCCTCTATTCTGTACAGTTCATTGCTGACCTGACTAGAATAGAGTTGCTGGAGCGTTTTCCTCATAGGATCAAATCCAATCTAGACGGCTCATGACTGAAACCTCCAGAATGGAGTTAATTCCAGGGTCGGTCTGGCCTGGCGGGAAATCGGGAAATTTCCCGGTGGGCCCCAATATGAGAGTGAGAAAATTGGTGGCGGGGGCCCTTTAAAAATGTGGGCCCTTTAAAAGCGCGGCTGAAGGAAATGTAGCGTCGCGCGCACTGAACATTCATTGGTGACAGCGGGCCTGCAGTGACGTGCATGCAGCATACTTACCACGTGAGTAGTCCCTGAGGATGGACTCTTTCTGGGTGGTGACACGCACTGCGCTCTGCTTTCCCGCTGGCTGGCAGACTGTGGTGTGGTGTCAGGTGACACTGACGCTGACGCCGCTCTCTTCTGGCCACGCTCTGCAGTGCTCTCTCTCAGCTCCGGGGCCGTCCTCCTATGATACGCTGGCGCCAACGAACCCGACGTCTCGCTCTGCTCTCCCTGCTCCCGGGCTTCTGATGTGGTCCCATCCCGGCTCCTTACCTGTTCTGGCCTACTCCCCTGTAGTAATACCTGTTCCGGACCGGGTGGTGGCACCAGCACCGGCGCACCGCCCCCTTCTCTCCTGCTCTGATTCTGGGCTTTTTTATACCGGTTCCGGGGCTGGATATGTGGACAGTGACCGTCCTCTACAGTTCAACTCTCCAACCTGGCCTGGAATTGGAAACAATAACTCCACCTGATGAAGGCAGCAGACCGCTGCAGAAACGCGTTGTGGGCATTAATACTTAAATAAAGAGGTTTGTTTTATCCTTTTCCAGCGCCTTATCCAGTTTCTAGCGCCCCACTGACCACTTCAATTTGCACACTGGAATTGGAAACAAGGCTGCAGGCCTACAGCTCTCACTGCTTTAATTTCATGTCAAAAGTACCGTGCCAAATATTCAATAAGGTTTTTATGAGTGAGTGTTCCCAGCACTGGCCAACAATAATATAATTTATTTTATACATTATGCATTGCACTCTAGGCCTCCTATATGACATGTAGATCATACTCTTGGCCTCCTATATGACATATACAGACAGTGTATATGCCATATAGGAGGCTGAGAGTGCGGTATGCATTTTATATGAGGCCTAGAGTGCGGGCCTACATGATGTACAATGCACTCGGCCTCCTATATAAAGTATAGACTATAGGAGGCTGAGAGTGCGGTATACGTTTTATATGAGGCCTAGAGTGCGGGCCTACATGATGTACAACGCACTCGGCCTCCTATATAAAGTATAGACTATAGGAGGCTGAGAGTACGGTATACGTTTTATATGAGGCCTAGAGTGCGGACCTACAAGATGTACAACGCACTCGGCCTCCTATATAAAGTATAGACTATAGGAGGCTGAGAGTGCGGTATACGTTTTATATGAGGCCTAGAGTGCGGACCTACATGATGTACAATGCACTCGGCCTCCTACATAAAGTACATACTGTTTCCACGGACCGTGTGTCCGTGGGCAAAACACGCTGACATGTCAGTTTTTTTTATACACTGCACGGGCCGAAAAACGTCCCGCACACGAGCACACAGATGACGTGCGTGTGTCGTTGGTGTGACACATACCGGCGCCTGGGAATTAGCGGTACAGTTCATGCTGTTCCCAGGTGCTTAAGGAATCAGCGATCAGCGCTAGCAAGGGACAATGTTGAGAGCAGTAGGTTCACCTCCCGATGTTGCCAAAACCTGTAAATATAAGAAAATTTAAAAAAAAATATTCACCTGGCTTGAGGCGACCACACACGCTGAGGAGCTTGACTCCCTGCAGCAAGCAGGCCCCTATGCTCACTGAGCTCAGCATAGGTCGGGGGACCGCTCACTGCAGCAAGTCATTCTCCTACGCTCCTCATCGTGTGTGGTCACTTTAAGCCAGGTGAATATATTGTTGTTTTTTTTAATTTTAGTATTATTTTTACAGGTTTTGGAGACATTTGGAGGTGAATACTACTTTCAACATTGTCTCTTCATTGTCCCTTGCTAACACTGATTGCAGCGCCGGCAGGGGACAGTGATGAGCGATTCCTTCAGCACCCGGTGCTTGGGAACAGCACAAACTGTACCGCTGATTCCCAAGTGGTGGTACGGTATGTGTGATCCTGATGGAGCACACGTATGCCACACTGACACGGATATCTCCGGTACTGTTTTTTCCAGTACCGGAAATATCCGGATGTATGAAAGAGCCCTATGCCATATAGGAGGCCAAGAGTTTGTATGTCACATTGGAGGCCAAGAGTGCGGTATACGTTATATATGGGGCCTATATGACATAATAGATCACACTCTCTACCTCCTATATGAAATATAGATCACACTCTTGGACTCATGAATTATACAGTGTATATGTCATATAGGAGGCTGAGAGTGCGGGCCTATATGACGTATACAACACACTCAGCCTGATATATAAAGTATATATTATAGGAGACCGAATGTGCAGTCTGTACGTCATATAGGAGGCCGAGAGTGCGATATATGTCATGTGTGGGGCCAATATGATGTATACCACATAGAAGTGAAGTATGCCGCCACCAGTTCCCAAATCTTCCCAAACGGGTTTTTTAGCCGTTGGCTATCCACATCAGGAGGTGCAATGTCTAAATAAGCAGTGTTAATCAAATGTCCAAGGAAGTATGAAAAAGACAGCACTCACCAATGGATCCCAAAAAAAGATCCTTTTATTTCAGATTCAGCGTACAGACGTTGTGGCTGGTTCAGGGGTGAAAAGAGGACGACGGCCGTTTCGCACACAAGCAGCGCCACTACGGGTCCAGTATAGTTCACTCCCGCACCCCTGAACCAGCCGCAACGTCTGTATGCTGGATCTGAAATAAAAGGATCTTTTTTTGGCATCCATTGGTGAGTGCTGTCTATTTCATACCTCCTATATGATGTATAGATCGCACTTTCTACCTCATATATGACAAACAGACCGCACTCTCTGCCTCCTATATGACATATACAATGCATTTGGCCTCCTATATTTCATTGCAGCCATTTGGTAAATTCTAAAAAGTTCATTATTCTTCTCATTAAAGTACACTCTGCACCCCATCTTGACTACAAATTTATTGAAAAAGCACTTTACATTACAGAGGGGACTTGTACAGACAATAAAGACATTACAGAATAAACATAACTCAGATACCAAGAGGAGTGAGGGCCCTGCTCGCAAGCTACAATCTATGAGGAAATAGGGAGACACGAAAGGTAAATGATAAAATGTGCTTATATTGTATGATACAACCATTATACACTAAATAGGGTCTGCACATAACGCTGCATGAACCGCTCACCAGCCAGTATGTGTATGGCCACAGAGGGCTATTAAGTGCATGGAGGGTGTGCACACAGACGCTACAAGGGTCTATATATGCTACTATATGCAGTATATAGTGTACAGACGGTTAGATAGTATGGTGCTGCGTATATGGTGTGGAATCCACATTCTATTCACTGCCATATCTATACATTATATAGTATATACACTGCTCCGCTCTATATTCCTGAACACAGTGTATATGTATATACTGTATAATGTGTGTGTCTGTATATATAATATATACATATATATTGCAGAGTACCACTTCTGTCCTCTATACTGGGTGTAATTCTCAGTATCTGTATATACACACTGCACTGGTAAAATAAGATGTAAAATAATAATAATTTGAGTGGTTTACCCTCTGATATGTACCACTCCCAGCATGCACCGTCAGATTTAACCCTTCCGGGCCTGCTGGGAGTTGTAGGTTTGTTACTGCAGGGATGATGCGGGGACGGGTATTGCATTTGAACCCACAGCATCAAGTCATTCACACTTTAAAGAGAACCTGTCACGTCCTAGCTGCCCTCTACACTGCCCCCATAGCGTTGGTAGTGACGCAATGTGCATCACTAGCAAGCTGTTTTCATGAAAATCGCTGCAGCTATAATGAATTTATAACGTTTAATATACTTATATCTAGGGCCGGCTCCAGGATTTTCTGGGCCCCGGGCGAGTCTCAGTGGGCCCCTCTAACACATACCACGATTCATGATGCACAGATACCGCAGAGAAATCTATATATATAGTACAATGCAAAGATTTCACTTCTTACATTACATGAGTGATATCTACTGTAAATTCTACAATAGCTCAGAAGCCGGAGAATCCTCGCAGCACACAGTGCAGACCGGACAATATAGTCCTCCATACAGTATTATGGGCACCACTAAGTCCTCCATACAGTTTTATGGGCCCCATTATATATTGCTCCATACAGAATAATGACCCCACATAGTCCTCGTACAGTATAATGGGCACCACATATCTCCATACAGAATACTGGCCCCCATATAAGGCCGCATACGGAATACTGGCCCCCATATAAGGCTCCATAAAGGAATACTGGCCCCCATATAAGGCCCCATACGGAATACTGGCCCCCATATAAGGCCCCATATGGAATACTGGCCCCCATATAAGGCCCCATACGGAATACTGGCCCCCATACGAAATACTGGCCCCCATATAAGGCCCCATACGGAATACTTGCCCCCATATAAGGCCCCATAAAGGAATACTGGCCCCCATATAAGACCCCATGAAGGAATACTGGCCCCCATATAAGGCCCCATACGGAATACTGGCCCCCATATAAGGCCCCATACGGAATACTGGCCCCCATGTAAGGCCCCATACGGAATACTGGCCCCCATATAAGGCTCCATACGGAATACTGGCCCCCATATAACGCTCCATACGGAATACTGGCCCCCATATAAGGCTCCATACGGAATACTGCCCCCCATATAAGGCTCCATACAGAATACTGGCCCCCATATAACGCTCCATACAGGATACTGGTCCTCTTATAAAGCTCCATACAGGATACTGGCCCCCATATAACGCTCCATACAGGATACTGGTCCCCTTATAACGCTCCATACAGGATACTGGCCTCCATATAATGCTCCATGCAGGCTGTTACCCCCCACATAATGCCCCATACAGGCTGTCTCCCCCCTTATAATGCTCCATGCAAGCTGTTACCCCCCACATAATGCCCCATACAGGCTGTCCCCCCACCGTATAATGCTCCATGCAGGCTGTTCCCCCCACATAATGCACTAAGCAGGCTGTCCCCCCCCCTTATAATGCCCCATGCAGGCTGTTCCCCCCTTATATTGCCCCATGCAGGCTGTCACCCCTCCTCTTTATAATGCCCCATGCAAGATGTCACCCCCTCTCTCTATAATGCCCCAAACAGGATGTCACCCCCCCTCTTTATAATCCCCAATCAGGATGTCACCCCCCCTCTTTATAATGCCCCATTCAGGATGTCACCCCCTCTCTTCATAATGCCCCATGCAGGATGTCACTCCCCTCTGTTTATAATGCCCCATGCAGGATGTCACCCCCTCTCTTTATAATGCCCCATGCAGGATGTCACCCCCTCTCTTTATAATGCCCCATGCAGGATGTCACCCCCTCTCTTTATAATGCCCCATGCAGGATGTCACCCCCTCTCTTTACAATGTCCTATGCAGGATGTCACCCCCCTCTCTTTATAATGCCCCATGCAGGATGTCAGCCCCCCTCTCTTTATAATGCCCCATGCAGGATGTCACCCCCTCTCTTTATAATGCCCCATGCAAGATGTCACCCCCCTCTCTTTATAATGCCCCATGCAGGATGTCACCCCCTCTCTCTATAATGCCCCATGCAGGATGTCACCCCCCCTCTCTTTATAATGCCCCATGCAGGATGTCACCCCCCCTCTCTTTATAATGCCCCATGCAGGATGTCACCCCCCCTCTCTTTATAATGCCCCATGCAGGATGTCACCCCCCCATATTATGCCCCATGCAGGATGTCACCCCCCCCCCCATATTATGCCCCATGCCTCCATACATTAAAAAAAAAATCAAATACTCACCTCCCTCCTCACCTGCTGCAGCTGCTCGGGTCGGGACTCCAGCGTTGACGGCGTCTTTCCGCTCTGTGCTCCCTGTGACAGCTCAGGGGGAGGGCGCGGTGGAAAGACTTCACCGCACCCTCTGACCTGAGACGTCACAGAGAGTGCAGAGCAGGAAGACGGCGGATCTGCAGAGGCCGGGGCCCTGAGCAAGCGGGGGAGAAGGGCGGGCGCTGACACCGCTCTCCTCCGCCCATAGCCCAACGGGGTGCGCGACCGCCAGTGGGCCCCCCTGCCTGCTCAGCGCCCCGGCACTTGCCCGGGTGCGCCGGGTGCTGACGCCGGCCCTACTTATATCCTACCTGCCTTTTCAATCACAGGGGCGTGCTTGTCATATTCAGTCAATGGCATGCGCAGCATTCACTCACTGCTGGCGCCGTCCATGTATTTGAATCCTGTTCCTGACCAGCGCTGATATTGTGGGACGCAGGCGCACTTGTAGATGTCCGGCCGCCTGCGCAGTGAGGCTCTGTGATTACCAGATTCACTGCGCATGCTCTGGGAACATAGCGCGTTAAAGCGCATGCGCAGTGAGGCTGTGTGATTATGACTTTTTCTTCACTTTGAAAATTGTTTAAGTTGGCTGAGGGACTGGGTGGTTTACCTAGGACAAGGAATGGCCATGTGTAAGAAAAACCGCTACTGATTGTAAATTACAGATTCTGTTAACTACAATAAATAAGTTGGTTAACAAGAAACACTTTGATATAGTGCACTGCACAATACAGTTCTCTTTTACACACTGTATAGTTTGCTAAAAGGCACACGTTTTAGTGGGAGAGGCCGAAAAATGAACGAGTAATACAACCGTTTATGGATGCTGTAGTGTGGACCCCTAGAGTCAATTCTCCTGGTGGGCCCTAGGCACCCCAGTCCGACCCTGTATGAGGCCTTTACATGGTATCAACGCCTGCGATGAGAACGCCACATCATAGTAATAGCAGAATCACAAATATAAGATTATATGAACAGATTAAAGCAAGATTTCTATTGCTGGCTGCAGAATGAGTTAACTGGGATATCATCAGTGAGTTTGATCTGACTGGAGAAGTAACTACTCTTGTTTTTATTCTTTTGAGCTCCATTCAGCTAATTTATGATTTATCACCTTCCCTGAGCATACATGGAAATCATGGGGTCCCATAGCAGAAGAAATAATTAAACCCCCACAAAAAAACATTAATATTCAGCGGGGTCACAGAAGAGCATACCTCACAAGTTTGCAACCCTTCCATAGTAATTTTGCCCCAATTGAAGCCCCCTAGTGTTCCCACGTACTAAGATACTCCTTTAATGGCCAAAAATGTGCCCCCAAACACAGTAAGATACCCCCACAGTGAATTTCTCCACTGTACCCTCCACACATACAGTATGATGACTCTACAGTACCCCCGCAAAGTATGATAAACCCCAGTGACCTCTACACAGTATGATGGCCCCCGCATAACCCTCCACACAGTATAATGGACCCCGCACAGCCCTCCACACTGTATAATGGTCCTCATACAGTGTAATGGCCCCCACTATCCACCCAAGCAGTATAATGACCCCCATCAGCCACTTATACAGTATAATGCCCCTCACCACACAGCCCTCCAAATAGTATAATGGCCCAAACACAACGCTCCAAATAAAATAATAGTCCTCACATAAGCCTCTAAACAATATAATAGTCCCCACCCAGCCCTCCAAATAATATAATGGACCCCACATAGGCCTCCAAATAGTATAATAGTCCCCATACAGCTCTCCAAATAATAGAACGGTCCCCACATAGCCCTCCAAATAGTATGATAGCCTGACACATAGCCATTCAAATAGTAGTATAATGGCCCCCACAGAGCACTACAAATAGTATGATGCTCCCCACATAATCCTCCAAATAGTAGAATGATGGCCCCCACATAGTTCTCCAAATAGTATGATGGTCCCCAAGACAGCCCTAAAATTAGTATTTTAGCACCCCAAATATGATGATGCCCCCCAAATAACCCTTCAAATAATATGATGGCCTCCAAGTAGCCCTACAAATAGTATCATGGCCTTCCAGTTTGCCCTCCAAATAATATGATGGCCCTCACAAACTACTTATTAATTAAAAAAAAAATACTCACCTCTCCCCATTCCCCTGCTGTTCTGGTCTTTGCAGCATGTGGTTTGAAACTATGCTCAGCTCGGCACAGTGGACGCGATTTTGGGACGTTATCACGTCCACTGAGCTGAGACATCAGAAGCACAGAGGAGAATGATGGAGGAGGGAGCAGACGGTTCCCTCCTCCATCATTCCTTTCAATTGTATCTGCATCCAGAATGCGGATACAGTTGAAAGTGTGATGCTGGATGCGGGGGGCCCGATGCCTGTGCTGACATCGCCACCTGTCTCACAGTTGCAAAGCAGCTGCGGGGTCTGCCGTTATTAGCGGTATGCCAGTGCCATTGTTATGTGACATGAGCCCCGGGAGAGCCAGTGCCGAGACAGCTGGTACAACACCAACACCGAAGGTGAATATAAGTGTTATTTTACTGGGGAGAAACATAGGGATTTAGAAGGGGTTGTCTGATTAGTGGACATCCCCTTTAAGTAATCAAGTTCATTAAAGGGGTTGTCCACTACTGCACATCCCCAGCTTATTACATTTAGGACTTCAGCACCGCTTTTTCCGGACATTGCTATGACTTGTTATGTCCTCTGCAGCCAATTAGCAGATGTTGGTCAATAGTCTGTCAGGACGGACATCTGCTCTGAAGAAATAGAGTTTTTGAGACTTGTAGACATTATGGAATAACGTCCATAAAAATATCCCAAGCCGGTATTGGTCCTCCAAGAAGCATGAAGCCCTCGCTGCTACTAACTTACTCCCATACCTGGATCTACCTAGATGATGAAAACACTTGGACTTTAAGGTACAAATCAGGTGAAATTATGAAACCTGGAGGGAATGTCACTTCAGGTTGTGCGTAGATATCCGTAGATAGAAGTCGTTATTTATCCGCCATTAATGAAATGTTTTGTCCATTTTTGCTCCACAAATCTGAGGCCGATGAATGGGGGAATGGCACCAATGCTATGGAGAATGCCTTGAAAATTGAAAAGGGCGTAAATAAGGCTCTGCTGGACCTCCACAAGATTGCTATGGACCATGCGGACCCTCATGTAAGTGACTCCCCCATAGCGTATAGATACCGCGTGTTCATTTTATAAAATATCCTCCATGAAGGAACAGTTCATGTATCTTCTGTGACCTCCATATTGTGCTGTTCCTGGAAATGTAATACCACCTGACTACTAGATGTCACGTTCCCCTTTATAATGGGGGGTGTTCCAACACAAGCTGCATATTATGGCACTGTTATAAAGCTATGGGACAATTCATTAGTGTATTTGCACCTTTTTTTTCTAGTTTTTAGTGTTTTTCATTTGCGCCTTGTTCTTTTAATTTGCGCCTTTTTGAAGTCTGCAGCGTTCCCTTTTTTTTCATTGATCATTATGGGGTTTCCGGCTAATTATCTAATTGTGACTTTTTAAAAAGTTGTCACATTTTTACTCAAATATATTTCAAGTGATTTTGTGTTCTGTAGTCCGGGAGGTTTTTTTGCACAAACTTTGCAACATTTTAGCATGCCACTTTTTTGCGATACAAAGACACAAAAAGGTTTAAAGACAAAAAAAATACAGTTTTGATTTTGGGCAAAATCCATGAACCAGGTGCGCCACTTTCAGGAATTTGGCACAAAAAAATCAAATGATACAAAAGAGAAAAGGGACTTGAAAAAATACAATGTTGTATTGGGCCCTATGACGGCACAGCACAGATTTTAGTAAAGGTTTTGCAGGATTACTAAGAGGGGTTCACATGCTATCAATTGTTAAAAAAACAAGCAAAATGATGACTCGGACCCTCTGATTTTCGAGGTATAAGGCTACGTCCCCACAATGAGCTTCTAGTGAGTTTTAGATATAGCAGATTTTCTGCCCCATTAAGTAAAATAGGTTACTTGAATTTTTTTCGAAAATATACAGCATAAAAAACTCACCCAAAACTCATTGTGAGAACGTAGCCTAAGGGTATGTGCACATCATTTAGACGCCGGTGAGTTGTCCTTGGTGAAGCTCTGCCACCGGTGGTTTTCACTCTATACTTTAAAGGGAACCTGTCATGTCCCTAAACGCTATTAACCTGCAGATATGGGGTTAATCTGCAGGTTTATAAAGCTGCCGGGCGTCTTACTGAAAGGCCGGCTACCGGGAGGAAATGCACTTTATTCCCCACGGCAGCCTCCAGCTTTCAGTCATAGAGGCGCGGCCGGCGTGGCTTCAGTCATTGTTCAGTACATAGTGAGCGGCGGCTATAACCGCACCCTGGCACTGACTGACAGCCGGCTAAGCGGCCCCTGTAATCGCTCCCTGTAAAGACTGACAGCCGGATCTGTACTGATGTACTGCTGAGCTGTCAGTCAGTGCCGGGGCGTTGTTACAGCTGCCGATCACTGTATATTGAGCGGTGTCTGAAGTTGTGCCGGAAGTGTGGCACCCCAGGGGTCTGGTTTCCACAGTAATAGCAATATTACGTCTGTGAGCAGGTGGGAGGTTTCCTGGTCAGACATCCTATGCATGCCACACCTCCTGCCCAGTCCTGGGAGGGGAAGAACTTCCCCTATATAAAGCTGGGGCTGAGGCAGGGTTAGAAGAGAGTGAGAGAACACAGACAGAGACACAGTCTGGTCTGTAGTGGAGCAGCTTTAGGAGCAAGAAAGATCAGGAGCTCTGTGGGAGCTGTGCTAAAAGAGATCAGGGGCTGGAAGCTGTAGAGCTCGCCCTGATTGAAGAGTTCTTACCGGACCCGGAGTCCGAGGCTGTGGGGACTAATCCTTACCCAGCAGCAGAAACCGCCCGGCAGGGGATTTCAGGTCCTCTGGCCAAGAAACCCGAAGGCACGGTCACACGCAAGGGACCAGCACCGCCGTCGTGGAGCAGAAGCTACCAGAAGGCCCCGGGTGGATCAGGGAAATGCTGTAGATATAGTATATCTTGACTTCAGCAAAGCATTTGACAAAGTATCTCACACCATCCTTATTGAAAAAATGACCAAGTATGCAATGGACCAGGCAACTGTTAGGTGGATTCATAACTGGCTTAGTGATCGGACTCAAAGGGTGGTTGTAAATGGCTTCACATCCAGCTGGATGAATGTCTCAAGTGGGGTACCACAGGGCTCCGTCCTGGGACCTGTATTGTTCATCATCTTTATCAATGATTTAGATGAAGGAATTGAGGGTAAACTGATTAAATTTGCTGATGACACAAAGCTAGGAGGGATAGCTAATACTAGAGAAGAGAGAGAGAGGATTCAAAAAGACCTAAATAAACTGGAGCAGTGGGCAGCAACCAATAGAATGGTTTTTAACAGGGAAAAATGCAAAGTACTACATCTGGGCAATAAAAATGAAAAAAGCATATACAGAATGGGAGGAATAGAGCTAAGCAACAGTACATGTGAAAAAGACTTAGGTATACTAATAGATCATAGACTGAACATGAGTCAACAGTGTGATGCAGCAGCAAAAAAAGGCAAATACAATTCTGGGATGTATTAACAGATGCATACAGTCTAGATCACGTGAAGTCATTATCGGTCTTTACTCCTCTTTGGTCAGACCTCATCTGGAATACTGTGTACAGTTTTGGGCACCACATTTTAAAAAAGACATAGACAAACTGGAGCAAGTTCAGAGAAGAGCGACCAGAATGGTGACTGGTCTGCAAACCATGTCCTATGAGGAACGGTTGCAGGATTTGGGAATGTTTAGCTTGCAAAAAAGAAGACTGAGAGGAGACTTAATAGCTGTCTACAAATATGTCAAGGGCTGTCACATTGTAGAAGGATCATCTTTATTCTCATTTGCACAAGGAAAGACTAGAAGCAATGGGATGAAACTAAATGGGAGGAGACACAGATTAGATATTAGAAAAAACTTTTTGACAGTTAGGGTGATTAATGAGTGGAACAGGCTGCCACCAGAGGTGGTGAGTTCCCCTTCAATGGACGTCTTCAAACAGAGGCTGGACAGACATCTGTCTGAGATGATTTAGTGAATCCTGCTTTGAGCAGGGGGTTGGACCAGATGACCCAGGAGGTCCCTTCCAACTCTACCATTCTATAATTCTATGATTCTATGAGTCACCGGCCATACGGGTGAGCACCACACGGTACACTCAGGGACGTGGGCTACTTTTACCAGCCTCTAGCAAGGTAGCCAGAAGAGTACGATTAGTTGGGGAGGCCTACAACTCCGCCTGGCCAGGGAAGATTCCATCTGCTCACGGACTGACCAGGCCCCGATCGCTAGCCAGTACTCCGGGAGGGTCTACCTTTGCCACCAGTAAAGACCCTGAACTACACCGCACCGTCTCTGAGTGTTTCATCATCCACATCCGCTGCCCTGAGGCCATACCCCTCCCGTTGGGGGTTATACCATCCCCGCTGCACAACCGTACCACCGGCCTCAGCGGTCTGCCCTGCAGCGGCGGTCTCATGACTGCATTCAACGGGTGGCGTAGTCGAGCAATATAACATCTACTGCTAAATACTGCCGCTCAGTTTGACTCCCTGGGCACGGACCGGGTCACCGCCACGAGACTACTACCCCCATCTGATCCGGCTCCGGGTAAGCCCCCGTGCGCGCGATGCCGCACGACACAGCAGGCCCAGGGGCGCGTCAGAAGCTTTAACCCCTTTCTGACATTGTGCATAATAATACGTCCCTGTGCCCTGGGCCTTATGGACCAGGTACGTATTATTACGACACAGGCTGTGCGGGATCAATCGCCACCGGTTGTCAGCTGATTTTGACAGCTGACACCTGGCACTTTAACCCCCTAAATGCTGCGATCGCAGCATTTAGCAAGTGAGTGGAGGGACAGAAGCACCTCTGCTCTTGGATCGGAGACCCTGCGCTGTCCTCACGGGGTCCCGATCGTTGCCATGGTGACACGATGTCATCATGACGACACCTGTGTCACCAGGCACCAGCAAGTTAGTTTGACCATGCGCAGTGCATGATCAAACTAGCTTGTGTCTGCAGCACTGACAGTTTACAAGGTATAGCAGTGATCCTGCACTGCTATACCTTAGAACTGCGATCAGCCTGCTGAAAGTGAAAGTCCCATAGTGGGACAAAGTAAAAAAAGTGAAAAAAAAGTTGTAAAAATATTTTTTTAAAAATAAAAAAATAATAAAAAAATAAAATATTATTATGAAGAAAAACAATAAGAGTACACATATTTAGTATCGCCGCATCCGGAACGACCTGATCTATAAAACTGTCCCACTAGTTAACCCCTTTAGTGAACACAGTAAAAAAAAAAGAATCAAAAAACGGTGCTTTATCATCATACCAACGAACAAAAAGTGGAATAAAACGCGATCAAAGAGACGAATATAAATAAAAATTATACCACTGAAAACATCATCTTGTCCCGCAAAAAGCAAGCCACCATACAGCTCCATCAGCCAAAAAATAAAAAAGTTATAGCTCTTAGAATAAAGCGATTTTTTCTATGAAATAGTTTTTATTGTGTAAAAGCGCCAAAACATAAAAAAAGATATAAATGCAGTATGGCTGTAAATGTACTGACCCGAGGAATAAAGCTGCCTTATTAATTTTACCACACGCAGAGCTGCATAAAAAAAACTAAAAAAACAATTACTGAATTGTTGGTTTTTGTTTATTCTGCCTCCCAAAAATCAGAATAGAAAGCGATCAAAAAATGTCACATGCCCGAAAATGGTACCAATAAAAACATCAACTTGTCCCGCAAAATACAAGCTATCACATAACTCTGTCGACCGAAATATGGAAAAATTATAGCTCTGAAAATATGGCGATGCAAAAACTAGTCTTTGCAAAAAAAAAAGTTTAGTGTGTGACAGCTGCCAAATGTAAAAACCCGATATGAATCTGGTATCACTGTAATCGCACCGACCCAAAGAATAAAGTCATCTAATCACTTAAACCGCACGAGGAACGGTGTAAATAAATAAATAAAACCAATTCTTCACCTGCTGTTGGTTTGTTCATTCAGCCTCCCAGAGTTCGCAATATGGCTCTGCCCACATTTATCCTGTGCTCTACGCTCAGCGCTTACACCGGGGTTTCCATGTAAATCTCTGAAATACGTGATCCAGACGGAGCCTCCGGCGGAAGATTCCCTGTAATGAGGCAGATGGAGGCACCGTCTGGCCTGTGATCCCACGGTGTCCGTCTTTTTATTAGGCGTGAATAAAAGTGCCGTCGGCCACAGTTTTGCGAGCCTCTGATAAAAAGAACACCGCTGAACAGAGGCCACACAGAGTCCAGAGTAATTAACAAATAAAGTAGCACACTGCAAGGCTAAGTATGTAAACATGAAATATGGAATATGAATAGCATTACTGCTGTAGAAAATAGAAATAAATGAGAAATCTTAGCACATAAATTGGCCAATTCATGTGTATCTGGCAGCCACGGTAAGGCGTTTCTCAGTGCCAGGACCCTACCAATGTGAATACCTCTCTAAGGGACAGGTACACATGAATTGGCCAATTTATGCGCTAAGATTTCTCATTTATTTCTATTTTCTATAGCAGTAATGCTATTTATATTCCATATTTCATGCTTACATACTTAGCATTGCAGTTTGCTACTTTATTTGTTAATTGTATATGGAGGTAGCTTCTCCTAGTAAGCACCTGTTCACACCTATTTCTCGTATTAGAAGTGCCATCAGTTTTTTCTGTTTACAGAGTCCAGAGTTAGGCCGGTTTCACATGTCCTGATATTTCCAGTATCGGAAAAACCGGTACGGGAGATATACGTGTCCATGTGCACCTGTGTGGCAACCGTGTGCCGCATCAGGAGCGCACATTCCGCCACCTGGGAATCAGCAGTACAGTTACCGCTGTTCCCAATCACCGGGTGCTGAATGCTGCCCTCATCATTGTAACCTGCTGGCGCTGTGATCAGCACAACCAAGGGACAATGATGAGAGTAGTAGTCTGCTCCCGCTGTGTCCTAGTGTAAAAATAAGAATAAAATTAAAAAATCCTTATACTCACCTGCCTATCAAAGTAAAAGTGAAGTACCCATAGCTCTTTCTTACATTCAAGCATCTGATGCTGATGCTCAGTCTATGTAGATGGCATCTTAGCTGTTGCTAGGCAACTTCCTTATAAGGTGAGATGCACCTGTAAGATTCCATCACAAGATTCCATCATGACATCACTGCTATTATGACATCATAATTCACAACCACTACTTATACAAGCGTTTACACTTCAGTGTCACTTTGATACCCCGGTGTCATTGTTGTCAGTGTTTAGCTACTTATCTAGTGATATACTGATTGCGCATTTCATTGAAATGTCTGGAATTTCTCCAGACAGACTTCAGGAGTTGGCACTACTCCAGGGGATTCTTACCACCTATACCCCTAACTGTGTGCTACCACTACCCGATGGCGTCCTCAGCTTCACTTACCGGCTGGTTATGGAGCTTGTACGGGACTGCTTGACCAAATACTACCAAGGTCGTATTACCTCAGAATATCTTCAGCATTTACAGCAGAACATCAGGACATTAGTACAACAGGTAAATAGCAGACAATCTGCACAAATTATTATTATTATGTCTAGTTGGTCTCCCTTACTGTATAGTGGTATTATTGGTAGTAATAAAATTTAGACTTTCTTCAGTGTCAGGCAGGGTCATATTTGTAATAGAGATCCCCATTTTGGGAAGAGGGTGTAAAAGTGCAGCATGAGCCTGTATGATTCAAATGTCAGGGCTAGATTTCATTCCTAGTCCAGTCCTTGTCCCTTAGTAAAGACACTTCATTTAGCACCTTAATCCGGATTTCTTATAAATATGTAATTATGATTTTTATTGTGTATAACAAATATTAATAATTTATATCAGACCATAGAACTAGCCTCACTGATTAGAAATGTAAAGTACCCACAGTTCTTTCTTACATTCAAGCATCTGGTACTGATGCACAAACTATGGTTTTGCCACCTTAACTATTGCTAGGAAACTTCCTTTCACGGTGAGATGCCCCGTTAAGATTCCATCACAAGATTCCATCACGACATCACTGCTATTATGACATCATAATTCACCACCACTAATTATACAAGTGTTTTTATGCTGTATAAAAAATAATAATAATAATAATACAAATCAAATAATAATAATGGAATACAAGTTTATTTACAGAAAATTGTTCTTTAGATCGACACCAATATAATATATAAAATGTACCAAATGTGTAGTAATTGTAGCTGCAGATAGACAGGAGTAAAATGGTGACATAAATGACCTCCTCCATTCTGCACTTTCTCTCATGATTTTCCTTTTGTATTTATTTCCATCTTTATAGGCTGAAGAAAAAGCCCAAAGTGGAAAATTGGCCTTTTTTAAACAACTGGCCCAAAATGTCCTGAATATACTGGAGAGTCCGGCCCGCTCACTGGAGCACCTGGTAAGGAGCCATCATCTTCTATATCACATGTCCTTGTCCCCTCCAGGCAGGCACAGGATATTTCATGACCGCCTGTCCCTGCGGCTCCATCATCTGTGATGGCAGTCTGTACTCAGCGGTGGGAGTTTGTATTTCTGCCTCTGTTTTGCTCGATCATCACAATCTTCCTTCTTGTAAATGCTGCAATTCTGATAACAGAGATCAGTTGTATATACAAGTACCTTATATATTATTGTTGATTTACTGGAGGGAGTGGCTGTGTATAGTCCGTCCAATACTGAAATTACCAGTAAATCCAATGTTTAGTCCTTCCTATCTATTGTATATGATAATTTAGTATTTGTGAAATGTTATACTAATTGTACATATTATAACCATCAGGAAACATCCGAAGGTGACTCCGAAGAGGGGCAAACCGTGAACATGCCTGACCCTAATATTAGTCAGTTAGAGCTAAAAACTGATCTGATTGAAGGTAAGCCGATCATCTAATATTTTACATTCAAATATCCAGATATTATAGAGAATGGCAGAGAATATGTAGATTTACTCTTCATTCCCTGTAATGGAGAGGGATCATGTAATTCTACTTCACGCCTGTGTGGTCTTCTCGGCTCCAAAATGAGGGTCATAGATCCCCAATCATGTAATTGTTCAAAAATACCATATTTTGAAGACTATAAGATGCACCGGACCATAAGAAGCAGGTGAAATTTTGGAGCGGAAAATAGGAAAAACATTTTTTTAATAAAATGGTGGAGCAACTTATAATCCAATTTTGTGGTAACTTTTCTAGGGGAAAGGCGGCGGAAAGATGGCAGCAGCAGGAGTGGGGCGATGCTGCACTGAAGTCCCTGCACTTCCATGGTTTTCAATCTGGTGGACCTTGGGAAAATCTCCACCGGAGGTGGCGCATGCACAGATTGAGATCTCGGGAGACAAGATCTCAATCTGCATGCGCCATCTCCAGAATCCATTTTTCCGAAGTCCACCACACTGAAAATCATGGAAGTGCGGAGTCTCCGGCGACATTTTCTGAAAGCCCAGGGGCCGCTGCATCCTTGCACCGCCGAACACCCCCTCCTCCCAGCCTGGGGCCCACAGCATCGCCCCACTCCTGCCGCCGCCAGCTTCCTGCAGCAGTGACCCTGCGTCCTGGGGCCTCGCTTCACCGCAACCCCCCCCCCTCAGTAAGCTACGTTGGGATAAGACGCACCCCCATTTTACAGAAAAAAGTGTGTCTTATAACTTGAAAAATACGGTAATCAGATCCTGAACAATCGCCCAGTGTATCTATCTCTGGATGTGCCATAAATACTGTATATTTAGTATGTGCAGAATACCAGATATCTAGTTTTTATATCATTTACAGAGATCTTGTCATGTCCTTCATTATATGGATGTGTTATATATTAAGTACTGATATAGACTGATACATGACATCTTTTCATTATTTTATCATTATTTTAGAAATAACTGTGTCGACGGCCAGTACTGATGGTGGAATATGTGAGACACCAGAGATCCACGAATCTGCCAGTGTAAGTATCAGAGGAGACGTCTGTTTATCATCAGATAACGGGGTATGAATTACACATATAATATTATACCCCAGATGACAATGGGATATCTTTGCTTTTATGTAGATCAGATCTATTGTGAGTAATGATGGCATTGTTATTCTGCCTCTTCTGTGTGATGCCCCTTATCATACCCTGCAGTACAGTGATATCTATGCATGGGGAATATCCCCTTAAAATATAATACTGTCTGTGGAGGGTCCGGCTTGCATCATGTCCTCTACATCTGCTGCAATGTAATCAGCGTGGACATAATATAGAGGAGAAGTTCCTGCATCTGGAGCTTTTATTTTCCTGCAGATTCTATGTCTTAATGTCATTTCTTATTATTTCTAGGCCTTGACCGGATCATTGAACTTGGAGACAAGTCCTAGTAAGACCGACTTTAAACCAATCAAACTGATCAGCAGTGGAGCTTATGGGTGAGCTTTATGTTTGCATAATATACATTTCCTAGTGTTCCTTATGACAATGCTTCTGTCTCTGTGCCCAGCCCGTACAACAGAGAAATGCTCTGAGTCCATACTGTCCACAAGAGATGAGCGAATCAGGCAAAATTCTAATTTGCTTGTTCACGTGGACTTGTGAAAATACGATTCAAGGAGAAATTAATGTCCCTTATTATGCTCTGGGGCCTCACCAGGCCCCAGAACATAATAAGCATAAGAAACATACTTATACTCCCCTTACTGCTCAATTCTCTAGCCCCTCCACTTCTCACCGTCACCCGTCCGGTCCTCACTGCCTCTTCAGTTTGCCACCGCTCACGCTATGCAAGGACTTCAGGCTTTGAGAAGGTCTGAGAGAGTTCTATGCAAGAGCATAAAAAGTCACAACATTGTGACACCGCGACTGTTCTTGCGCTTGTGCATAATCCTCCCAGATCTCATTAATGTTGGAAGTCCCGTCCCAGTATGAGAGGCATTTGGATTTCAGCATTAGCAGCAGAGATTTGAGGATGCGGCAAGGAACGGACGGTTGAGGCGGAGGGGCCGTAGAAGTGAGTATAAAAATTTGTTTATTTTTAAACTTTTTTATGGCCTTTCAAGATTTTGAAAATGGTGGCCAACGCTTGACATTTTGCTAAATCCATGAGTAAGCAAATTACAAAAAACAAAACAAACAAAAAAACAAAACGCCATTTTGGTGAATGCAGAATTTTGCAAAATCTGAGTAGAATTTAATTCCACTCAAATGTGTTAGCTCATGTCTACTGGCCACATCTATATGTCATTATTTAGGTCAGTTAGGACGTGACATAGATGAGGACCTCGCATAGGTCATCATTTATGTTGTGTAACTTGATGGATTTCTACATGGATTTCTAGTGACATCTAGTAGTAACCAGACAATCATGTGATGAGGTTTATAGACAAAATGTTAGTAAGAATTCATTATAAATCATGGATTTTCCTTCTCTCCAGAGCCGTCCACTTAGTGCGACACAAATACACAAGCCAGCTATTCGCTATGAAGAAGCTGGACAAGGAGAACGTGAATATTCCAAGAAGACTTGAACGTGCCTTTCTAGAGAGGGACATCCTAACATTTGCTGATTGTCCCTTTGTGGCCTCCATGTTGTGCTCCTTTCCAACTCCTCATCATCTGTGTATGGTCATGGAGTATGCAGCAGGTAAGTCATATCCATTGTGCCTATATCCAGCCTCAATCTGCTTATCTCTAGCATCTTCTCCATAATCTGAATGTGACCACATGGACGGATACATGTCCATACTGCATTTACTATAAGTTATCTGTTACCAAGATGCCAGGAAAATCATTATCTCTGTGAAAGTCTCTGGTGAATGTCCTCACTGAGAATGGCAAAAATATCCACTGAGGATAAAAGGAGGATTTGACTCAATTCTAACAGTTTGTATAGATGAGCATTTCACAGAGTAATGAATAAGAGGCTTGCAGATGAGGCACGGCTCTGTCTTTTTATATTGGGTCACTCTGCTTTATACGCTCTACATTAGGCCTCTTTCACGCTTCAGTATTTCTGGTACGTGAGGTGACAGTTTACCACACGTACTGGAGACACTGACACATGTGCGCACATGTCAGTGTTTCCACGGACCGTGTGTCCATGTGATCCACACGTAGACATGTCTGTTTTTGGCCAGCAGGACGGATCACACAGACCCATTCAAGTCAATGGTTCAGTGTAAACACATACTGCACACGGATGCCATCCGTGTGACATGTGTCGGCGCCTGGGAATTAGCGATAAAGTTAGCGCCGGGTGCTAAACGCTGCCCTCATCATTGTCCCCTGCCGGCGCTGCGATCAGAACCAGCAGGGGTTAATGATGAGGGTTGTCTTCTCCCAGTGTATTTCTACCTGTAAAAATAAGAATAAAAAAAAAATCTATACCCTCACCTGTCCTAAATGTCCCCCACTGTAATCCATGAGACCGCTCAGCAGAGGAGCCGGGGAGAATGACTCCTGCAGCGAGCGGCCCCGAATCTGCGCTGAGCTCAGCGAGCGGTGTCCTGTCACTCACTGAGCTCAGCTGAGGTCTGGCGTCGCTCGCTGCAGGAGTCATTCTCCCCAGCTCCTCTGCTGAGTAGTCGCATGGATTACAGCAGGAGATACTTAGGACAGGTAGGTGAGTATAAGGGTTTTTTTTTATTTTATTCTTATTTTTACAGGTGGAGACACCGGGAGCAGACTACAACTCTCATTATTAACTCCTGCTGGTGCTGATCGCAGTGCCGGCAGGGGAAAATGATGAGCGCAGCGTTCAGTACCCGGCTTTTGGGAATAACGCTAACTGTACACTGATTCCCAAACGCCGGTACGTGTGCTCCTGATGCGGCACACGGACATCTCCGACACAGGTTTTTCCGGTACCAGAAATATCCGGACGTGTGAAACCGGCCTTATACAGTATATAAAGCAAAACCACAAATGAGACTGCTAACACCTTTAACTAATTATATATTTATTTATTGCAAGATACATAGTATATATAGCTCATACTTTTTTGGCCAGAATAGTGTCTCTTTTTTGTATGAGTTACCTTGTTATTTTTAAATATTTATTCCACGTGACTAATAAAGATTCATGCTTTTATATGGGATGTTGCTTCATTGCACTTATTTGTGCAGCTCTTGCACCTTTGTGGTTTTGCTTCATAGACATTTAGTGCAGTCCTAGTTACTATTCGGGTATGCTCCAATGGAGGGTTTTTTGCATTATTATACAGTATATCTCTGTGTATGACATCCTGCCCCAATGTCTCCGCTCATTTCTCATTCACACTCCTCATGGGTCATTTACATTGTAACAAACCCTCTCCTGTCATATTTGCTTTCTGCTGTAGGAGGAGACTGTGGCAGTTTTATGAAGAACTATGGGTGTTTACCTGTCCCCTTGGCTCGTCTGTACATTGCAGAAACGGTTCTAGCTGTGGAATATCTGCACAGCTATGGTGTAATGCACAGAGACCTGAAGCCTGAAAAGTAAGTGACACTTGTAGTATAAGAAAGGGGAAAAAAGATATCGTTTATTATACAATCTATTTGCAACTTGGGGCTGACATCCTCTTTTTTTCACAGCCTCCTGATAACGTCAACTGGTCATATTCAAGTTACAGATTTTGGGCTTTCCAAACTCTGTCTCATGAGACCAACATCAGAGATCTACAAGGCTCCAATTGAGGACATCACCAGAGAGTTCCATGATAAGGAGGTAGGCAGGAACTTGTTCTTTACTCATCTCCTCCATTTCTCCTTCTCTTATACTTTCTCATCTAGAAAACGTTTCCACTGATGTTATTTGTCACAATTATGTTCTCTGATCATTATCTCATTCCTCTGTTTTTTCCAGATTGCTGGCTCCCCTCATTACATAGCCCCAGAAGTTATCTTAAAGGAAGGCTATGGAAGGCCAGCTGACTGGTGGTCAATTGGGATCATCCTATATACATTTCTTGTAGGACGTGTACCATTTTATGGGCCTTCCAAATATGACATTTACAGCCATATTGTCAGGGGTAAGTAAAATAATCTGATTGCTGTGTAATGTCATTGTTATTTGAATAGATTAGTTGTGTGATTTAGTTACTTTTGTTAATATAAAAGATTTTTGTTTTGATAAAATAAATTAAGATGTTTCATTTTCTGTAATATTTGCTTTTTACATAACAGATGACATATATTGGAAACTTACTAATTCGGCTTTTCCAGCCACAGCTCGGGATATCATCATTGAGCTGCTCAGAAAAGATCCAGCACAAAGACTTGGGACAGGTAATGTATATAATACTATTATTAATGACTTATTACACCTCTGTGAACAGAAAATGAATAATGAGGATCAGCACTGAGGTTTTGTTCTCTACCAGCTTGGCCATTCCCCATTCTTCATGCTAAGACTTTCAGTACATCTACTTCACTTCGGCTCTGTTACGTCAACCGTTCAGATTAACGCCCCCTTCACACGTCCGTATAAAATCAGTACTGAAACCAGTACCGGAAAAAAACAGTACTAGTGTCATCAGTGTTTTGAATCAGTGTGCCATCAGTGTGCCATCAGTGTTTTTCCGGTACGGCAAAGAAAAAGAAATGATAAAGTATCTCTTATACTTTGTAATGTTAAACAGATACAGCGTAAGGAAGGCACACAAATGGCACACGGATGCCATCTGTGTGATGTACGTGTTTTTCAGGGTCCCATAGACTTGTATTGGCACTTGTCATCTGTGCTGCCACAAAAAAACAGCAGCATAGATGATAATGGGTACGGGTGGCATACGTGAAAGAAAAATGGATGCCACATGTAGTGCAAACACGGATATGTGTAGGAGGCCTAAGAAACTTGTCTCTTTGACAATAACTATATCACTATTCATTGTTTTCCTTTTCAAGGAGGAGCAAATGAGATCAAATTTCATCCATTCCTGTGTAACTTAGATTTTGACAACCTTCTAAGTCAGAAGTCGCTGTTCATTCCTGATCTTGAGTCAGAAGAGGATACCATCTACTTTGACAGTAAGTAGAATGAGACATCATCTGCAGAAAGCTGCTGTGTGTCTTGTATTTCATTTTAAGTGAGAATCAGTCCCCACCTTGATTCATGATCAAATGGTGACTGTTCAGGACAAAGTATTATGCTAATAATCTCGATTAACTCTTGTACTTTTCAGCTCGATGTAGCAGACATCAACATATTGATTCAGATGAGGGGGACACAAGTGAAGATAATGACTGGCCGGAAAGCCAAAACTTTCTATCATCTTCGCATAGGCTTTCTAAAGTAAGTATGTGACCAATAAGATCCATACAACCTGTAATTAAAATAAAATTGTAAAATATTAAAATATTTTTTTTTCCTCTTTGTATTAGCTCTGTTCCATCCATACCAAGATGATGAACAATGAAGAACCCAAGTCACCTCCAGGGTATTCACCAGAAAGTGCAAAACAGTCAGACATGTGAGCAAATTATTTTTATGGGGTCCATTCTGATATGTGTTCACAACACCAAATTCAAGACAAGTGTAAGTCGATACTAAATCCAGTATCGATGACCACATGATTGCTGATCACCATGTTTCTGACTTGTGATAACGCTGGTGATGAAAGTTGATAACTATGACCAGCTTTAATTTCCAGTTCATTACAGGAAAATAAATATTGCTAGTGATTCTCCATTCTTGCTGGTAGAAGAGGGTCTTGAGCACAGCATCCCCTTCATGTTATTCAGATGTCCTAATGGGCTTTGCAGACAGGTGTTGTATCCGTATCTATTGTTTTCACTTGTAATTTATATGTTTTTCTTCTACCAAACAGACAGAAAGATTCTCCCCCCTCTAAGTCTGAAGACAACCAGACGCAGAAAGATTCTCCCCCTTCTAAATCTGATGACAACCAGACACAGAGAGATTCTCCCCCCTCTAAGTCTGATGACAACCAGACGCAGAAAGATTCTCCCCCTTCTAAATCTGAGGATGACAACCAGACACAGAGAGATTCTCCCCCCTCTAAGTCTGATGACAACCAGACGCAGAAAGATTCTCCCCCCTCTAAATCTGATGACAACCAGACGCAGAAAGATTCTCCCCCCTCTAAGTCTGATGACAACCAGACGCAGAAAGATTCTCCCCCCTCTAAATCTGATGACAACCAGACGCAGAAAGATTCTCCCCCCTCTAAATCTGATGATGATAAGCAGAGGCAGAAAGATTCTTCCCCCTCTAAATCTGATGACAACCAGACGCAGAAAGATTCTTCCCCCTCTAAGTCTGATGATGACAAGCAGTGTTTCACTGCTGAAGGCAGACAGTCATCCATATTGTCAGGTATGTATAGCTCTATAGGTCATTCTATTGCAGCCTGTGTCAAAAAGTGTAATGTGAAAACAGCCCAACATTTCATTTTATAAAAATCCTCACTCTTAGGCTGTGTGCCCACGATGCGTTTTTCAAGCGTTTACGCTGCGGAATTTCTACAGCGTAAACACTTGGGAAACGCTTGGTAAACCTTCCCCCATGGTCTCCAATGCAATTCCGCACTTTCAATGCCCATGCTGCGTATTTTTCCGCAGCGTTTATGCTGCGCTCAAAAATACGCAGCATGTCCATTAATTTTGCGGACGCGCAGCGTAATCGCCGCCATTGACTTGCATTAGAACGCGCTAATTCCGCAAGACTGCATCTGTACTTGCGTAATTGGCGCTTTCTAATGTGCGGATGGTACCCAAGTCTGGAGGAGAGGAGACTCTCATCCAGACCTGGGTACCATAGAATCTGTAAAGAAAAGAATTTAAAATAAAAAATAAAGCTTATAATCACCTTCCGATGTCCTCCCAGTGTTTTGTCCACGCCGTCCGGTCTCTTGCAATGCTCGCGCTGTTGTGAAGGACCTGTCATGACGTCACTGAGTCATGTGACCCATCACATGACTCAATGACGTCACCGCAGGTCCTTCACAGCACCGCGAGCATTGCAAGAGACCGGACGCAGCAGAGATGACACCGGGAAGACACCGGAAGGTGAGTATAATCTTTTTTTTTTCATTTTTTACCATTCTTATTCTTTTTTTTAACTATTACTCGGTCACACTATATAAATCCATGCCGGTTGCATGGATTTAAATAGTGTGACCAACTTGTCAAGCACTTTTCCAAGTGATGCTCAAAATCGTTTGGAAAACTTCTTGAAAAAACGCATGCGAAAGCGCATGTAAAAATGCTGAAAAAACGCTTCTCTCTGGCAGAAAAAACGCATGTAAATCTGCATGTAAATCTGCATACGTTTTTTTCTGCCAGAGAGAGGCAAAAACGCTCTGCATCAAATCTGCTACGTGGGCACATAGCCTCATAGGTTATAATTTTTAATGCATAAGAAGCCATTCAGTCTTCTGCCAAACTGATTCTGAATACTGCACCCATGGCTCCATCTAGGCCTATACTGATCCTTATCACCTTAAGAATGCACTGAGGTTTTAGCTAACTTATTTTAAGATATTACTTGCAGGATGCCGCAGTGTTATCATGTTAATAAGGGGACATAGTTCCCTGGCTAGACACCACATATCGGAAAACCTACAGGTTTCATATTAATCAGTTCACAAGGCAATCTAATTCTCAGACCCTCAGGTGGTTTTATGTATATATGACATATTCTCTCTATTATGGTGCAATAATCAATTACCGGGACTACAGGGTACAAGAATAACAGAATTCTATATAAAGATACAAAGCTAATCTTTTAGGAGTTTATAATATACATCTTTTTCTTGTTTTTTTTATCAGAATCACCAGTTCAGGGGAAAAGAAAATCTGCATCGAAAGATCGACAAAAAACAGAGAAGGTAGAAGAGAGAAGAAGTAGAAGAGGTAAGTGTAACAATAAGCTCCATGTTGCATGATGTCAGTCAGTGAGAAGGAGTCATGTGGAGCAGATATTATCTGTAGGATTACTGACAATGACCCCGTACATCTGTATGGATACGACTCCTCTATCATCCTGTCACAGTGACACTACAGTAGTATCCTCTAATACATACATGTCAAACTCTGGCCCGTGGACCAAACCTGGCCCGCAGGGTGGTTATATTTGACCCACGACAACAGAACCACCACCACTATTTGGGGCCATTATTCTGTATGGAGGACAATGTGGGGCCCATTATACTGTACGGAGGACTATGTGGGGCCATTATTCTGTATGTAGGATTATGTGGGGTCCAAGTTTTTCATTTTGGCCCTCTGTGTGTTTGAGTGTGACATCCCTGCTCTAATATGTAGTCCCATTACTTACATTAGTTATGTCTCTTTGTCTCCTCTCACAGGTTCCACCTTCCGCCGGCTGATATCATCTTGCCGGCGTGGATTATCCAGGGTTGCTCGCTCCATCAGACAAAGCTGCATATTTGCTCCCTGTCATCGGAGCAACACAAACATCTCAATGTGAAAAACCCTTCATGTCTAGTGCCTAGTACAGCATGTCCACCATTAAAGATGCACCTGTGTGGAAGGACTTGTACCATCTACCTGTGGCCTTCTGACCAGCAAGTAACATCTGCAGAAGAAGGCCCTCCAAGAACATCTCTTCATTCTTCCATGTAATTCTTAATAAAAAAAAAACTAAAAAGAATCATTTCAAATTGATTAATGTCCCTTTGCATTTAATGTAATACTACTGACATTTATGGCATATCAGTACTAAACATCATATATGTCTGATGAGAGAATATCGTTTCCATGTTTCATGTTAATCCTCTAATCCTCAGCCAAAAGTGGAAGAGAAGACCAGTGATTCTGTTACATCTACGAATGACAGTCAATCCAGGGAAAAACACCTTCTGATCCATACATTTTTCAGGCACTCTGATCCTTTTACCTTCATGTGGCTCTACTTAAGGTTTATGTATAAGAACCAGTTGGATTCAGTACTGGGCATCCTGGGGGTCCCAGCAGCCACATCCCAATTGTTCAACTAAAAAAGACATACTGTATTATAGTGTGATATATATATATATATACACACTGTGTGCAGAATTATTAGGCAAATGAGTATTTTGATCACATGATACTTTTTATACATGTTGTCCTACTCCAAGCTGCATAGGCTTGAGAGCCAACTACCAATTAAGTAAATCTGGTGATGTGCATCTCTGTAATGAGGAGGGGTGTTGGCTAATGACATCAACACCCTATATAAGGTGTGCTTAATTATTAGGCAACTTCCTTTCCTTTGGCAAAATGGGTCAGAAGAGAGATTTGACGGGCTCTGAAAAGTCCAAAATTGTGAGATGTCTTGCAGAGGGATGCAGCAGTCTTGAAATTTCCAAACTTTTGAAGCATGATCACCGAACAATCAAGCGTTTCATGGCAAATAGTCAACAGGGTCGCAAGAAGCGTGTTGGCCAAAAAAGGCGCAAAATAACTGCCCATGAATTGAGGAAAATCAAGCGTGAAGCTGCCAAGATGCCATTCACCACCAGTTTTGCCATATTTCAGAGCTGCAATGCTACTAGAGTATCAAAAAGCACAAGGTGTGCGATACTCAGGGACATGGCCAAGGTAAGGAAGGCTGAAAAACGACCACCTTTGAACAAGAAGCATAAGATAAAACGTCAAGAATGGGCCAAGAAATATCTTAAGACTGATTTTTCAAAGGTTTTATGGACTGATGAAATGAGAGTGACTCTTGATGGGCCAGATGGATGGGCCAGAGGCTGGATCAGTAAACGGCAGAGAGCTCCACTCCGACTCAGATGCCAGCAAGGTGGAAGTGGGGTACTGGTATGGGCTGGTATCATCAAAGATGAACTTGTGGGACCTTTTCGGGTTGAGGATGAAGTGAAGCTCAACTCCCAGACCTACTGCCAGTTTCTGGAAGACAACTTCTTCAAGAAGTGGTACAGGAAGAAGTTGGTATCGTTCAAGAAAAACATGATTTTCATGCAGGACAACTCTCCATCACATGCATCCAACTACTCCACAGCGTGGCTGGCCAGTAAAGGTCTAAAAGAAGAAAAAATAATGACATGGGCCCCTTGATCACCTGATCTGAACCCCATAGAGAACCTGTGGTCCATCATAAAATGTGAGATCTACAGGGAGGGAAAACAGTACACCTCTCGGAACAGGGTCTGGGAGGCTGTGGTGGCTGCTGCACGCAATGTTGATCGAAAACAGATCAAGCAACTGACAGAATCTATGGATGGAAGGCTGTTGAGTGTCATCATAAAGAAAGGTGGCTATACTGATCACTAATTTTTTGGGTTTTTGTCTTTGCATGTCAGAAATGTTTATTTCTATATTTTGTGCACTGATATTGGTTTACCTGGTGAAAATAAACAAGTGAGATGGGATTATATTTGGTTTTTATTAAATTGTCTAATAATTCTGCACAGTAATAGTTACCTGCACAAACAAATATCCTCCTAAGATAGCCAAATCTTAAAAAAACCACTCCAACTTCCAAAAATATTAAGCTTGGATATTTATGAGTCTTGTGGGTTGATTGAGAACATAGTTGTTGATCAACAATAAAAATAATCCTCTAAAATACAATTTGCCTAATAATTCTGCACACCGCGTATATCTATATATATAATCGTCTTATCCCGTCTGTCTGTCTGTCTGTCTGTCGGGGAAATCCCGCGTCACTGATTGGTCCAGCAGCGGCCAATCAGCGACGCGGGATTTCAGAAAAAAGATGGCGGCCGTTAGAGGCTCATCTGCGGGACGGAGCTCAGCGGCGATGCAGCCGGGAGATGACTGGCACGAGGCTCTCATCTCCCGGCCGCTAGCAGCAGAAGAACCCCGACCGGCGAGCAGCCGCTCATCTCCCGGCTTCTCACAGCGGAAGTAGCCGCACAGGCAGTGGCGTTGACCTCCATGCGGCTAGGGTGTCAAGGGAGGACCGGGGAGCGGCGCTGCGGGTCGGGATACTTCTGCTGCGAGAAGCCGCTCATCTCCCGGCTTCTCGCAGCGGAAGTAGCCACACAGTCAGCGGCGCTCCCCGGTCCTCACCAATACGATTCTGCTCCCCGGTCCTCACCTATACGATTCGCTGATTGGTCGCGGTCTCTGGCCGCGACCAATCAGTGATCTTGGCGCAAAAGTTAAACACCGCTGTGCTGATTGGTCGCGGCCGCTGCCCGCGACCAATCACCGATTTGGACGCCACATTTAAATAGCGGCCACGACCAATCACCGATCTTGGCGCAACATTTAAACACTGCTGTGCTGATTGGTCACAGACGCTGCCCGCGACCAATCAGCGATTTTGGCGCCAAATTTAAACACTGCTGTGCTGATTGGTCGCGGACGCTGCCCGCGACCAATCAGCGATTTTGGCGCCAAATTTAAACAATGCTCTGCTGACTGGTCGCGGATGCCAGCCACGACCAATCAGCGAGATTGGCGCCAAATTTATACAACGCTCTGCTAATTGGTCGCGGACACCAGCCACGACCAATCAGCGAGATTGGCGCCAAATTTAAACAATGCTCTGGCGCCAAATTTAAACAACGCTCTGCTGATTGGTCGCGGTCGGCTGGCGGCCGCGACCAATCAGCGAGATTGGCGCCAAATTTAAACACCACTCTGCTGATTGCGCCCAGTCGGCCGCATACATATTCTAGAATACCCGATGCGTTAGAATTGGGACACCATCTAGTATATATATAAATATATTCACTTGTGAAAAACCCTTTTAACTAGGGCTGTGGTGTCAGTAAGTCAAATTTCCAACTATAATAATTACTAATACCAAATATACTGCAACAAATAATAGTAAATATTCAGCAATTTATGCATGAAAATAATTTATAATATACAATATTAACACTATATAAGTATTTACATTTTTTTCTACCTGCAGTTGGAATTGGTACGTTCTTCTGATACTAACTCCACAGCTCGGCTTTTCCTTCTTTCCTGCTCCTCTAACATAAAAGTACAGCAATTAATTACGACAAGTTAATCATTTAAATGCTGCTGTCAATCTCTGACAGCAGCACGTAAATGCAACCAGTGCCACTGCTTCCATTTACCAGCTCCCATCTGTGCCCTGTGACATGATCTCGGGGGCTGATGGGTCACTAGGACAGTGACGGCCCTGTGCCCGCTGTCTTGGTGCTCCTCTGGAGCTCATCTATATGCTGAGCTTCAAAGGAGACCGAGATTTAGGCTACCGTCCCACTATCAGTATTTGGTCCAATTTCACCACAAATGGATTTTTTCCCCCATTTTTAGTACATTGAATAGTAAAATGAATCATTCAAAACTACAAGTAACCCCAAAGTCATGCCAGTTTCCATGGCCCAGAAGATTCTCTGAAGGAAGAGTGTCATTGGGTGACTGCTTCTTTGGTAAATACCATAAACATTAGCACTTAAAAAGGTCCATATGTCTGGAACCGTATAGATGATTTCGAAAGAAACAAAATAAAGCTCAGTGATAAGAAACAGATGATGGTTATTAATGGAACACACTAACTGGGTCACATTTAAAAGTGGTGTACCCCAGGAGTCAGTATTGGGACTTCTATTTAATACAATTATTAATGACCTTTTGGGGGGTATACAGAGTAAAATTTCAATATTTTCAGATGATCGTAAACTCTGCAAGGTTATCAGTACATAGGAGGATAATGTAATATTACAGAGGGATTTATGTAAGCTTGAGGTTTGGGCTGAAAAATGGCAATTGAAGTTTAATGTAGATAAATGTTCTTGCTTGGGACAAATTACAATGTACAATTATGTACTAAACACTGGGAAAACCATCACTGGAAAAGACTTGGGTGTATGGGTGGACAGCAAACTCAACTTTAATAACCAGTGCTAGGCCGCTGCTGCCAAGGCAAATAGAACCATGGAAGCATTAAAAGAGGCATAGATGCTTATGATAAGAACATAGTTTTGTCTGTATACAAGTCACTAATTCAGCCACATTTAGAATACTGTGTATAATTTTGGTCTTTGGTGTATAAGACGGACATAGTTGAACTAGGACGTATGCAGACAAATGCAACCAAGGTTATTAAGGGAATTGGTGCACTGCAATTCCAAGACAGGTTATCAAAGTTAGGGTTATTCAGTTTGGAATAATGAAGGTTTAAGGGCGATCTTATTACAATGTACAAATATAAGAAGAAACAGTATAGAGATCTTATTAAGGAACTTTTTACATATAGACCTTCAACGATGACAAGGAGGCACCCTCTCCTACTAGAAGAAAGATGGTTTCTCAGTCATCATAGATGGCGATTCTTTACTCTAAGAATAGTGAAATTACGGGACTTTCGGGAACATAAACATCACAGTAAAAGATAATGCCTTACCAACACCAGGTCAGATTACCAGTGCACCGCAGGATGCAGCAAGCCTCCATGATAAAGGCGGGGGCAGCACATGTGCAAAATACTAATGCCGACAGCCACTCACTAACCTACCAATTCTTGGAGGGGGTGGCTGTGTAGTATTATGCATGCACACCGATGGAGTTGTGAGCTTGCGTATTTTGGCCAAAATATCGTCCAATACCTCATGTGGTGTACTTATCTTATATACTATTTTTCATCTTTTTTGCACATCTTTTTGCAGGATGCAGCCAGGCCTCTTTAGTGTTGGCTGGGTGAATTGGGGCGTCTGTCCTGTGGGGGTGCATGTATATAGTTCTGGGCAACCCGCCTGATCTAATACTATGGGCGTCATCAATACGCTGCAAGCAAGACATCAATAGGCTGCAAGCCAGACACTGTGTATCACACATATCTGTGTGACTGGCGCCCTATGCAGACTCCATCGGTGTGCATGTATAATACTACACAGCCACCCCCTCCATGAATTGGTAGGTTAGTGAGTGGCTGTCTGCATCAGTATTTTGCACATGTGCTGCCCCCGCCTTTATCATGGAGGCTTGCTGCATCCTGCAGTGCATTGGTAATCTGACCTGGTGTTGGTAAGGCATTATCTTTTACTGTGATGTTTTTTGAAATTATGTCCAATGTTCACCATTTTTAATATTCAGACTTTCGGGAACATCATATTGTAATTGTTGATTTACTAAACAAGTTCAAGTATGGCCCGGATGCTTTTGTTGAAAAATATATTACAGGTTATGGGAACTAGATTCTGTGATAGAACGTTCATCCAGGGAACTAGTCTAATTGCCATTAGTGGAGTTGGGAAGGATTTTTTCGTTAATAGGGGGCAATTAGCATCTGCCT
>NW_027362833.1:3920000-3952500 GCF_046119375.1 Phyllobates terribilis
CGCTCCATACAGGATACTGGTCCCCTTATAACGCTCCATACAGGATACTGGCCTCCATATAATGCTCCATGCAGGCTGTTACCCCCCACATAATGCCCCATACAGGCTGTCTCCCCCCTTATAATGCTCCATGCAAGCTGTTACCCCCCACATAATGCCCCATACAGGCTGTCCCCCCACCGTATAATGCTCCATGCAGGCTGTTCCCCCCACATAATGCACTAAGCAGGCTGTCCCCCCCCCTTATAATGCCCCATGCAGGCTGTTCCCCCCTTATATTGCCCCATGCAGGCTGTCACCCCTCCTCTTTATAATGCCCCATGCAAGATGTCACCCCCTCTCTCTATAATGCCCCAAACAGGATGTCACCCCCCCTCTTTATAATCCCCAATCAGGATGTCACCCCCCCTCTTTATAATGCCCCATTCAGGATGTCACCCCCTCTCTTCATAATGCCCCATGCAGGATGTCACTCCCCTCTGTTTATAATGCCCCATGCAGGATGTCACCCCCTCTCTTTATAATGCCCCATGCAGGATGTCACCCCCTCTCTTTATAATGCCCCATGCAGGATGTCACCCCCTCTCTTTACAATGTCCTATGCAGGATGTCACCCCCCTCTCTTTATAATGCCCCATGCAGGATGTCAGCCCCCCTCTCTTTATAATGCCCCATGCAGGATGTCACCCCCTCTCTTTATAATGCCCCATGCAAGATGTCACCCCCTCTCTTTATAATGCCCCATGCAGGATGTCACCCCCTCTCTCTATAATGCCCCATGCAGGCTGTCACCCCCTCTCTCTATAATGCCCCATGCAGGATGTCACCCCCCCTCTCTTTATAATGCCCCATGCAGGATGTCACCCCCCCTCTCTTTATAATGCCCCATGCAGGATGTCAACCCCCCTCTCTTTATAATGCCCCATGCAGGATGTCACCCCCCCATATTATGCCCCATGCAGGATGTCACCCCCCCCCCATATTATGCCCCATGCCTCCATACATTAAAAAAAAAATCAAATACTCACCTCCCTCCTCACCTGCTGCAGCTGCTCGGGTCGGGACTCCAGCGTTGGCGGCGTCTTTCCGCTCTGTGCTCCCTGTGACAGCTCAGGGGGAGGGCGCGGTGGAAAGACTTCACCGCACCCTCTGACCTGAGACGTCACAGAGAGTGCAGAGCAGGAAGACGGCGGATCTGCAGAGGCACGGGGAGAGGTAAGTATCCGGCTGCCGGGGCCCTGAGCAAGCGGGGGAGAAGGGCGGGCGCTGACACCGCTCTCCTCCGCCCATAGCCCAACGGGGTGCGTGACCGCCAGTGGGCCCCCCTGCCTGCTCAGGGCCCCGGCACTTGCCCGGGTTCGCCGGGTGCTGACGCCGGCCCTACTTATATCCTACCTGCCTTTTCAATCATAGGGGCGTGCTTGTCATATTCAGTCAAGGGCGAGCGCAGCATTCACTCACTGCTGGCGCCGTCCATGTATTTGAATCCTGTTCCTGACCAGCGCTGATATTGTGGGACGCAGGCGCACTTGTAGATGTCCGGCCGCCTGCGCAGTGAGGCTCTGTGATTACCAGATTCACTGCGCTTGCTCTGGGAACATAGCGCGTTAAAGCGCATGCGCAGTGAGGCTGTGTGATTATGACTTTTTCTTCACTTTGAAAATTGTTTAAGTTGGCTGAGGGACTGGGTGGTTTACCTAGGACAAGGAATGGCCATGTGTAAGAAAAACCGCTACTGATTGTAAATTACAGATTCTGTTAACTACAATAAATAAGTTGGTTAATAAGAAACACTTTGATATAGTGCACTACACAATACAGTTCTCTTTTACACACTGTATAGTTTGCTAAAAGGCACACGTTTTAGTGGGAGAGGCCGAAAAATGAACGAGTAATACAACCGTTTATGGATGCTGTAGTGTGGACCCCTAGAGTCAATT
Organism: Phyllobates terribilis; assembly: GCF_046119375.1. Taxonomy (NCBI): domain Eukaryota; kingdom Metazoa; phylum Chordata; class Amphibia; order Anura; family Dendrobatidae; genus Phyllobates; species Phyllobates terribilis. The sequence goes on from NW_027362833.1 coordinate 3,921,941, forward strand.
CTCCTGGTGGGCCCTAGGCACCCCAGTCCGACCCTGTATGAGGCCTTTACATGGTATCAACGCCTGCGATGAGAACGCCACATCATAGTAATAGCAGAATCACAAATATAAGATTATATGAACAGATTAAAGCAAGATTTCTATTGCTGGCTGCAGAATGAGTTAACTGGGATATCATCAGTGAGTTTGATCTGACTGGAGAAGTAACTACTTTTGTTTTTATTCTTTTGAGCTCCATTCAGCTAATTTATGATTTATCACCTTCCCTGAGCATACATGGAAATCATGGGGTCCCATAGCAGAAGTAATAATTAAGCCCCCACAAAAAAACATTAATATTCAGCGGGGTCACAGAAGAGCATACCTCACAAGTTTGCAACCCTTCCATAGTAATTTTGCCCCAATTGAAGCCCCCTAGTGTTCCCACGTACTAAGATACTCCTTTAATGGCCAAAAATGTGCCCCCAAACACAGTAAGATACCCCCACAGTGAATTTCTCCACTGTACCCTCCACACATACAGTATGATGACTCTACAGTACCCCCGCAAAGTATGATAAACCCCAGTGACCTCTACACAGTATGATGGCCCCCGCATAACCCTCCACACAGTATAATGGACCCCGCACAGCCCTCCACACTGTATAATGGTCCTCATACAGTGTAATGGCCCCCACTATCCACCCAAGCAGTATAATGACCCCCATCAGCCACTTATACAGTATAATGCCCCTCACCACACAGCCCTCCAAATAGTATAATGGCCCAAACACAACGCTCCAAATAAAATAATAGTCCTCACATAAGCCTCTAAACAATATAATAGTCCCCACCCAGCCCTCCAAATAATATAATGGACCCCACATAGGCCTCCAAATAGTATAATAGTCCCCATACAGCTCTTCAAATAATAGAACGGTCCCCACATAGCCCTCCAAATAGTATGATAGCCTGACACATAGCCATTCAAATAGTAGTATAATGGCCCCCACAGAGCACTACAAATAGTATGATGCTCCCCACATAATCCTCCAAATAGTAGAATGATGGCCCCCACATAGTTCTCCAAATAGTATGATGGTCCCCAAGACAGCCCTAAAATTAGTATTTTAGCACCCCAAATATGATGATGCCCCCCAAATAACCCTTCAAATAATATGATGGCCTCCAAGTAGCCCTACAAATAGTATCATGGCCTTCCAGTTTGCCCTCCAAATAATATGATGGCCCTCACAAACTACTTATTAATTAAAAAAAAAATACTCACCTCTCCCCATTCCCCTGCTGTTCTGGTCTTTGCAGCATGTGGTTTGAAACTATGCTCAGCTCGGCACAGTGGACGCGATTTTGGGACATTATCACGTCCACTGAGCTGAGACATCAGAAGCACAGAGGAGAATGATGGAGGAGGGAGCAGACGGTTCCCTCCTCCATCATTCCTTTCAATTGTATCTGCATCCAGAATGTGGATACAGTTGAAAGTGTGATGCTGGATGCGGGGGGCCCGATGCCTGTGCTGACATCGCCACCTGTCTCACAGTTGCAAAGCAGCTGCGGGGTCTGCCGTTATTAGCGGTATGCCAATGTAGCACCCTGAGGATTCGGCTGCTACAGGAGTATTGCACCTCAGCCAGAGGTGTGATATTCCACTCCCGGGTAAGGATGGAGTGTGGAACTGAGCTCGGTAGGCTGCATGCACTACACACATCCCATTTCCGGAGGGCAGACCAACGGTACTCCCACTTAGAAATGTGCAGGTACGACCGAGTCTGTCCTTGGCTGGAGTGGGAGGGGGGTGGAACATCCCAAGTAGTGTAGGGGCAGATAGGGGGAGCAGCCTGGGTAAAGTTAGGAGCTCATTGGGTGCTATAGAGGGATATATAAGGTGGGCACCAACTTAGATCAGGGTCAGTTGCAGAGAGTCAGCAAGCAGAGGAGAAGAGCGGCCCAGAGTGAGAGAGGAGAGAAGAGAAAGAAAGACCCAGAAGGGGGAGCAAGAAAGGACTCTAAGAACCCAAATTTAATCCCCGGGTGAAGAGTCGGCACAGGGTACCGGATCCCAAACTGGTGGGGGCAAAAGCACACCCTAGCCAGAGACCGGAGGCCGTGGGCAGCATCTGCCACGGCCACCCACCACATCCACCCCGAAGGCAAACCACGTGTAGGGTCAGGGAACCCAAGGCCAAGGGTCGCCCAACAGAAGGTCCGAGGGAGCTGGACCTAGGTGGATCCCTGGTGGGGACGGCCAGAGGAAAGGACAGAAGGAGAGCTCAGGGCCACGCTCCGGACTTGTTTGGGGGTTGGCTGAATCCAGGACCTGGTGGACGCAGCACGGCTCGGGTGGTCACTTGAAGCTGGAGTGACCGGAACATCTGCAGTAAGTAAATACCCTAAACTGCACAACCCGACTCTGTCTCTGTTTGCCGTCTACACTGCACCACCACAACCCCCATCCTCTGCACCTGATCCCCCTGAGGCTATACCCCTCCCGTTGGGGGTTATCCTATCAAGCTGCACCAACACCATCAGCCTCAGCGGACCCTGCTGCAGCGGCGGCCACAGTGACCGCAACACAACGGGTGGCGTAGTCGACAATAAAGAACTTAATAACATCTGTAGGACTGCCACATACAACTGAGTTTGACACCCTGGGCACGGACCGGGTCACAGCCACTCGGAGACTACAACCCCCATCTGATCCGGCTCCGGGTATTCCCCTGAAAAAGGAATATGTCCCAGGGGGCGCGTCAACTTTGGCGTAGTCGGCAGGATTACGTGCCCGCAACAACCGGGTACTGCGTGCCTGAAGAAAAGTGCAAGTTTACCTCAGAGAGAAGTCTCCTGCCGGTTCCGGAGGGTCCCCGCCATCGGACCCCATCACCAGTCGATCCCCGCCGGTTGTCCGCCATTTCCAGCTTTTTCCCGCCATCTGCAGAGTTTCCCGCCACTGGGAAGCGGTTCCCGCCATTTCCAAGGATTTCCCGCCTTGGAAGAGCAGACGCCATTATGGGCGTGCCAGAGGGTGGCAAGAGGCCACCTCCCATCGTGGGCCAGGACCGAAAATGGCGCCAAAAGTGGAAACCGCCCCCACCAACAGAGACTGTGATGCTAGAGGTGTCTGTCAGCATGAAAGAACTGCCCCTGGAGCTGACAGTCACCAAGTTGCCCCGGGACCGCCCTCGAAGTGGGAGGAGACGAAAGAAAAGAACGAAGATGGGTGCCGCCTGGAGCAGTCTGGAGCGAGCGCACCCGGAGGCAAGAAGCCTGGAGAAGAGTATGGAGAGAGCTTACCCGGAAATGGAGAAAGAGCAGAGCAGCACCGGCCCGCTGGCCAGGAGCCTGCTGGAAGAAGAGCAGAGCAGCACCGACCCGTTGGTCAGGAGCCTGCTGGAAACTACGACCCCACTAAACCTAGTGGAGGTCTTAGCACAGCTCCCCCGAGACCGGGAGTGTGCGCAGACTGCCCTGGAGGGCCTCGCACGGAGGATGGCCCGGGTACAGCGAGAGACATTGGCGGAGTGGAGCCGAGAGATGGCCCAGCAAACCAAGACCCGGAGCATGCCAACCAAGACGAGGAGACTGACCGCCTCTGAGGATGGCGCGGGAGGACCCAAGGCCGGAGACGGCGCCGAGAAGGGAGCCGAACGCATGGAGGCAGGTAATGGGGACGTCTATACCCCAAACCGGGAAACCGCTTACCTGCCCCAGCTCCCCGTCGCAGAGCCCGAAAGTCCCCCTGCCGTGCCCGAAACCGCCATGTCATCGCCGCGGACTAGGCCCCAACTGGAAGCCGCGACCCCTGTGACGTCACCCGCCTCGACCCCGAGCGTGACCAAGCAGGAAGTACCACCAGCCTGGTCGCAAGGCCTAGTACCCCCGGGCGCGGCATTACCAACAGCGCCCCCTACCTCCGCGGAGCCACCGGCCTGGTCGCAGGGCCAAGTAGCCCAGGGCGCCGCCGTCCTTACGGTGCCCTTCACCTTCCAGGTGCCCCAGGCCTGGCCGCAAGGCCTGGGCAACCCGGGCGCCACCACCACCGCGCCCATGAGACCGAGAGTGCCGCATCTGGGAGAGGACTTGTTTGCCCAACACACGTGCCCGGATGGGCAGCCTTTCATCTGGCCCCAGGAATATTATGAACTGGAGCAGCAGAGGAAGGTTGGGGCCATGTGTGCACCCCTGATCCCGGCTCCGAAGCCCGTGATAAGGATTTCGCCCCCGCTTGAGGAGACCCAATTTGAGTGGGACCCCACCGGAGAAGATCTAATGGGGTTCACTCAAGAGACCCGGGCAGCTGCAGCAGAGCGTGCTGAGTGCTGCCGCCAGCAGCTCGAGGAGTTTGCAAGGGAGCGGAGAGAGAGGCGGGTCCGGGAACAACAGGCCCAAATAAGGAGCGCCGAGCAGAAGAGCCGGACCAGGAGGGACCCCCGTGCAGCGCATAGTCCCCGCACCACCGGGACTGTGATCAAATTTAATCTGCAGCATGGGTGGGGCTTTATCCGAGATCATAATACCCCCGGCGACGTCTTTGTCACGCGCAGAGACGTTGAGTCCCATCTGCCGGAGGGGCACAGAGGTCGTGACCTTTACATCGGGGACGAGGTCACCTTTACCCGGCACAAGTGTGCCAAAGGACCTTACGCCCTCCATGTGCATCGCCTGACAGAGGAGGAGCAAGAGGACCCGGACGGGTCTGAAGCTAAGATCCCCAAAGAAAGAGCAGGAGGAAGACGTCGTTAAGTACAGCGGAGCAGGAGCTGTAAATAGTTACCCGACCGGGTACCAAAGAAACTGTTAATGCAAATATAGTCCCCGTTGGGACCAGCAAGAGTAAATTGTTAACCCGTGTGTCCCCTATCCATACCAGGCTGAGGACTGTGAGCAGCCATTCCCCTCCCTTTACCTGGCCGAGGACTGAGAGCGGCCACACTACCCCTGTACATAGTTGCGCTTCCTAAAGCGCCCCCTACTGGTTTTACCGTAAAACCACCTTTGAGAAAAGGAACTGTCGCACTTTGCCCGGTCAACAGTTGCACAGTGACCGGAGGAGGAGCCAGAGACGACGAGAATGTTATTTATATGAAAAGTTTTATATGATGATGCTAATATATATATGATGTTTTATATGTTTATATGTTGATGTTTATGAAAAAAATTGTATGTTTGGATGTTTTTGTCTTACAGCCCGAGGACGTGCTGTGATTTACCAGGGGGGAATGTAGCACCCTGAGGATTCGGCTGCTACAGGAGTATTGCACCTCAGCCAGAGGTGTGATATTCCACTCCCGGGTAAGGATGGAGTGTGGAACTGAGCTCGGTAGACTGCATGCACTACACACATCCCATTTCCGGAGGGCAGACCAACGGTACTCCCACTTAGAAATGTGCAGGTACGACCGAGTCTGTCCTTGGCTGGAGTGGGAGGGGGGTGGAACATCCCAAGTAGTGTAGGGGCAGATAGGGGGAGCAGCCTGGGTAAAGTTAGGAGCTCATTGGGTGCTGGTCACCTGAGCTCACACATAGAGGGATATATAAGGTGGGCACCAACTTAGATCAGGGTCAGTTGCAGAGAGTCAGCAAGCAGAGGAGAAGAGCGGCCCAGAGTGAGAGAGGAGAGAAGAGAAAGAAAGACCCAGAAGGGGGAGCAAGAAAGGACTCTAAGAACCCAAATTTAATCCCCGGGTGAAGAGTCGGCACAGGGTACCGGATCCCAAACTGGTGGGGGCAAAAGCACACCCTAGCCAGAGACCGGAGGCCGTGGGCAGCATCTGCCACGGCCACCCACCACATGCACCCCGAAGGCAAACCACGTGTAGGGTCAGGGAACCCAAGGCCAAGGGTCGCCCAACAGAAGGTCCGAGGGAGCTGGACCTAGGTGGATCCCTGGTGGGGACGGCCAGAGGAAAGGACAGAAGGAGAGCTCAGGGCCACGCTCCGGACTTGTTTGGGGGTTGGCTGAATCCAGGACCTGGTGGACGCAGCACGGCTCGGGTGGTCACTTGAAGCTGGAGTGACCGGAACATCTGCAGTAAGTAAATACCCTAAACTGCACAACCCGACTCTGTCTCTGTTTGCCGTCTACACTGCACCACCACAACCCCCATCCTCTGCACCTGATCCCCCTGAGGCTATACCCCTCCCGTTGGGGGTTATCCTATCAAGCTGCACCAACACCATCAGCCTCAGCGGACCCTGCTGCAGCGGCGGCCACAGTGACCGCAACACAACGGGTGGCGTAGTCGACAATAAAGAACTTAATAACATCTGTAGGACTGCCACATACAACTGAGTTTGACACCCTGGGCACGGACCGGGTCACAGCCACTCGGAGACTACAACCCCCATCTGATCCGGCTCCGGGTATTCCCCTGAAAAAGGAATATGTCCCAGGGGGCGCGTCACCAGTGCCATTGTTATGTGACATGAGCCCCGGGAGAGCCAGTGCCGAGACAGCTGGTACAACACCAACACCGAAGGTGAATATAAGTGTTATTTTACTGGGGAGAAACATAGGGATTTAGAAGGGGTTGTCTGATTAGTGGACATCCCCTTTAAGTAATCAAGTTCATTAAAGGGGTTGTCCACTACTGCACATCCCCAGCTTATTACATTTAGGACTTCAGCACCGCTTTTTCCGGACATTGCTATGACTTGTTATGTCCTCTGCAGCCAATTAGCAGATGTTGGTCAATAGTCTGTCAGGACGGACATCTGCTCTGAAGAAATAGAGTTTTTGAGACTTGTAGACATTATGGAATAACGTCCATAAAAATATCCCAAGCCGGTATTGGTCCTCCAAGAAGCATGAAGCCCTCGCTGCTACTAACTTACTCCCATACCTGGATCTACCTAGATGATGAAAACACTTGGACTTTAAGGTACAAATCAGGTGAAATTATGAAACCTGGAGGGAATGTCACTTCAGGTTGTGCGTAGATATCCGTAGATAGAAGTCGTTATTTATCCGCCATTAATGAAATGTTTTGTCCATTTTTGCTCCACAAATCTGAGGCCGATGAATGGGGGAATGGCACCAATGCTATGGAGAATGCCTTGAAAATTGAAAAGGGCGTAAATAAGGCTCTGCTGGACCTCCACAAGATTGCTATGGACCATGCGGACCCTCATGTAAGTGACTCCCCCATAGCGTATAGATACCGCGTGTTCATTTTATAAAATATCCTCCATGAAGGAACAGTTCATGTATCTTCTGTGACCTCCATATTGTGCTGTTCCTGGAAATGTAATACCACCTGACTACTAGATGTCACGTTCCCCTTTATAATGGGGGGTGTTCCAACACAAGCTGCATATTATGGCACTGTTATAAAGCTATGGGACAATTCATTAGTGTATTTGCACCTTTTTTTTCTAGTTTTTAGTGTTTTTCATTTGCGCCTTGTTCTTCTTTTAATTTGCGCCTTTTTGAAGTCTGCAGCGTTCCCTTTTTTTTCATTGATCATTATGGGGTTTCCGGCTAATTATCTAATTGTGACTTTTTAAAAAGTTGTCACATTTTTACTCAAATATATTTCAAGTGATTTTGTGTTCTGTAGTCCGGGAGGTTTTTTTGCACAAACTTTGCAACATTTTAGCATGCCACTTTTTTGCGATACAAAGACACAAAAAGGTTTAAAGACAAAAAAAATACAGTTTTGATTTTGGGCAAAATCCATGAACCAGGTGCGCCACTTTCAGGAATTTGGCACAAAAAAATCAAATGATACAAAAGAGAAAAGGGACTTGAAAAAATACAATGTTGTATTGGGCCCTATGACGGCACAGCACAGATTTTAGTAAAGGTTTTGCAGGATTACTAAGAGGGGTTCACATGCTATCAATTGTTAAAAAAACAAGCAAAATGATGACTCGGACCCTCTGATTTTCGAGGTATAAGACTACGTCCCCACAATGAGCTTCTAGTGAGTTTTAGATATAGCAGATTTTCTGCCCCATTAAGTAAAATAGGTTACTTGAATTTTTTTCGAAAATATACAGCATAAAAAACTCACCCAAAACTCATTGTGAGAACGTAGCCTAAGGGTATGTGCACATCATTTAGACGCCGGTGAGTTGTCCTTGGTGAAGCTCTGCCACCGGTGGTTTTCACTCTATACTTTAAAGGGAACCTGTCATGTCCCTAAACGCTATTAACCTGCAGATATGGGGTTAATCTGCCGGTTTATAAAGCTGCCGGGCGTCTTACTGAAAGGCCGGCTACCGGGAGGAAATGCACTTTATTCCCCACGGCAGCCTCCAGCTTTCAGTCATAGAGGCGCGGCCGGCGTGGCTTCAGTCATTGTTCAGTACATAGTGAGCGGCGGCTATAACCGCACCCTGGCACTGACTGACAGCCGGCTAAGCGGCCCCTGTAACCGCTCCCTGTAAAGACTGACAGCCGGATCTGTACTGATGTACTGCTGAGCTGTCAGTCAGTGCCGGGGCGTTGTTACAGCTGCCGATCACTGTATATTGAGCGGTGTCTGAAGTTGCGCCGGAAGTGTGGCACCCCAGGGGTCTGGTTTCCACAGTAATAGCAATATTACGTCTGTGAGCAGGTGGGAGGTTTCCTGGTCAGACATCCTATGCATGCCACACCTCCTGCCCAGTCCTGGGAGGGGAAGAACTTCCCCTATATAAAGCTGGGGCTGAGGCAGGGTTAGAAGAGAGTGAGAGAACACAGACAGAGACACAGTCTGGTCTGTAGTGGAGCAGCTTTAGGAGCAAGAAAGATCAGGAGCTGTGTGGGAGCTGTGCTAAAAGAGATCAGGGGCTGGAAGCTGTAGAGCTCGCCCTGATTGAAGAGTTCTTACCGGACCCGGAGTCCGAGGCTGTGGGGACTAATCCTTACCCAGCAGCAGAAACCGCCCGGCAGGGGATTTCAGGTCCTCTGGCCAAGAAACCCGAAGGCACGGTCACACGCAAGGGACCAGCACCGCCGTCGTGGAGCGGAAGCTACCAGAAGGCCCCGAGTCACAGGCCATACGGGTGAGCACCACACGGTACACTCAGGGACGTGGGCTACTTTTACCCGCCTCTAGCAAGGTAGCCAGAAGAGTACGATTAGTTGGGGAGGCCTACAACTCCGCCTGGCCAGGGAAGATTCCATCTGCTCACGGACTGACCAGGCCCCGATCGCTAGCCAGTACTCCGGGAGGGTCTACCTTTGCCACCAGTAAAGACCCTGAACTACACCGCACCGTCTCTGAGTGTTTCATCATCCACGTCCGCTGCCCTGAGGCCATACCCCTCCCGTTGGGGGTTATACCATCCCCGCTGCACAACCGTACCACTGGCCTCAGCGGTCTGCCCTGCAGTGGCGGTCTCATGACCGCATTCAACGGGTGGCGTAGTCGAGCAATATAACATCTACTGCTAAATACTGCCGCTCAGTTTGACTCCCTGGGCACGGACCGGGTCACCGCCACGAGACTACTACCCCCATCTGATCCGGCTCCGGGTAAGCCCCCGTGCGCGCGATGCCGCACGACACAGCAGGCCCAGGGGCGCGTCAGAAGCTTTAACCCCTTTCTGACATTGTGCATAATAATACGTCCCTGTGCCCTGGGCCTTATGGACCAGGTACGTATTATTACGACACAGGCTGTGCGGGATCAATCGCCACCGGTTGTCAGCTGATTTTGACAGCTGACACCCGGCACTTTAACCCCCTAAATGCTGCGATCGCAGCATTTAGCAAGTGAGTGGAGGGACAGAAGCACCTCTGCTCTTGGATCGGAGACCCTGCGCTGTCCTCACGGGGTCCCGATCGTTGCCATGGTGACACGATGTCATCATGACGACACCTGTGTCACCAGGCACCAGCAAGTTAGTTTGACCATGCGCAGTGCATGATCAAACTAGCTTGTGTCTGCAGCACTGACAGTTTACAAGGTATAGCAGTGATCCTGCACTGCTATACCTTAGAACTGCGATCAGCCTGCTGAAAGTGAAAGTCCCATAGTGGGACAAAGTAAAAAAAGTGAAAAAAAAGTTGTAAAAATATTTTTTTAAAAATAAAAAAATAATAAAAAAATAAAATATTATTATGAAGAAAAACAATAAGAGTACACATATTTAGTATTGCCGCATCCGGAACGACCTGATCTATAAAACTGTCCCACTAGTTAACCCCTTTAGTGAACACAGTAAAAAAAAAAGAATCAAAAAACGGTGCTTTATCATCATACCAACGAACAAAAAGTGGAATAAAACGCGATCAAAGAGACGAATATAAATAAAAATTATACCACTGAAAACATCATCTTGTCCCGCAAAAAGCAAGCCACCATACAGCTCCATCAGCCAAAAAATAAAAAAGTTATAGCTCTTAGAATAAAGCGATTTTTTCTATGAAATAGTTTTTATTGTGTAAAAGCGCCAAAACATAAAAAAAGATATAAATGCAGTATGGCTGTAAATGTACTGACCCGAGGAATAAAGCTGCCTTATTAATTTTACCACACGCAGAGCTGCATAAAAAAAACTAAAAAAACAATTACTGAATTGTTGGTTTTTGTTTATTCTGCCTCCCAAAAATCAGAATAGAAAGCGATCAAAAAATGTCACATGCCCGAAAATGGTACCAATAAAAACATCAACTTGTCCCGCAAAATACAAGCTATCACATAACTCTGTCGACCGAAATATGGAAAAATTATAGCTCTGAAAATATGGCGATGCAAAAACTAGTCTTTGCAAAAAAAAAAGTTTAGTGTGTGACAGCTGCCAAATGTAAAAACCCGATATGAATCTGGTATCACTGTAATCGCACCGACCCGAAGAATAAAGTCCTCTAATCACTTAAACCGCACGAGGAACGGTGTAAATAAATAAATAAAACCAATTCTTCACCTGCTGTTGGTTTGTTCATTCAGCCTCCCAGAGTTCGCAATATGGCTCTGCCCACATTTATCCTGTGCTCTACGCTCAGCGCTTACACCGGGGTTTCCATGTAAATCTCTGAAATACGTGATCCAGACGGAGCCTCCGGCGGAAGATTCCCTGTAATGAGGCAGATGGAGGCACCGTCTGGCCTGTGATCCCACGGTGTCCGTCTTTTTATTAGGCGTGAATAAAAGTGCCGTCGGCCACAGTTTTGCGAGCCTCTGATAAAAAGAACACCGCTGAACAGAGGCCACACAGAGTCCAGAGTAATTAACAAATAAAGTAGCACACTGCAAGGCTAAGTATGTAAACATGAAATATGGAATATGAATAGCATTACTGCTGTAGAAAATAGAAATAAATGAGAAATCTTAGCACATAAATTGGCCAATTCATGTGTATCTGGCAGCCGCGGTAAGGCGTTTCTCAGTGCCAGGACCCTACCAATGTGAATACCTCTCTAAGGGACAGGTACACATGAATTGGCCAATTTATGCGCTAAGATTTCTCATTTATTTCTATTTTCTATAGCAGTAATGCTATTTATATTCCATATTTCATGCTTACATACTTAGCATTGCAGTTTGCTACTTTATTTGTTAATTGTATATGGAGGTAGCTTCTCCTAGTAAGCACCTGTTCACACCTATTTCTCGTATTAGAAGTGCCATCAGTTTTTTCTGTTTACAGAGTCCAGAGTTAGGCCGGTTTCACATGTCCTGATATTTCCAGTATCGGAAAAACCGGTACGGGAGATATACGTGTCCATGTGCACCTGTGTGGCAACCGTGTGCCGCATCAGGAGCGCACATTCCGCCACCTGGGAATCAGCAGTACAGTTACCGCTGTTCCCAATCACCGGGTGCTGAATGCTGCCCTCATCATTGTAACCTGCTAGCGCTGTGATCAGCACAACCAAGGGACAATGATGAGAGTAGTAGTCTGCTCCCGCTGTGTCCTAGTGTAAAAATAAGAATAAAATTAAAAAATCCTTATACTCACCTGCCTATCAAAGTAAAAGTGAAGTACCCATAGCTCTTTCTTACATTCAAGCATCTGATGCTGATGCTCAGTCTATGTAGATGGCATCTTAGCTGTTGCTAGGCAACTTCCTTATAAGGTGAGATGCACCTGTAAGATTCCATCACAAGATTCCATCATGACATCACTGCTATTATGACATCACAATTCACAACCACTACTTATACAAGCGTTTACACTTCAGTGTCACTTTGATACCCCGGTGTCATTGTTGTCAGTGTTTAGCTACTTATCTAGTGATATACTGATTGCGCATTTCATTGAAATGTCTGGAATTTCTCCAGACAGACTTCAGGAGTTGGCACTACTCCAGGGGATTCTTACCACCTATACCCCTAACTGTGTGCTACCACTACCCGATGGCGTCCTCAGCTTCACTTACCGGCTGGTTATGGAGCTTGTACGGGACTGCTTGACCAAATACTACCAAGGTCGTATTACCTCAGAATATCTTCAGCATTTACAGCAGAACATCAGGACATTAGTACAACAGGTAAATAGCAGACAATCTGCACAAATTATTATTATTATGTCTAGTTGGTCTCCCTTACTGTATAGTGGTATTATTGGTAGTAATAAAATTTAGACTTTCTTCAGTGTCAGGCAGGGTCATATTTGTAATAGAGATCCCCATTTTGGGAAGAGGGTGTAAAAGTGCAGCATGAGCCTGTATGATTCAAATGTCAGGGCTAGATTTCATTCCTAGTCCAGTCCTTGTCCCTTAGTAAAGACACTTCATTTAGCACCTTAATCCGGATTTCTTATAAATATGTAATTATGATTTTTATTGTGTATAACAAATATTAATAATTTATCTCAGACCATAGAACTAGCCTCACTGATTAGAAATGTAAAGTACCCACAGTTCTTTCTTACATTCAAGCATCTGGTACTGATGCACAAACTATGGTTTTGCCACCTTAACTATTGCTAGGAAATTTCCTTTCACGGTGAGATGCCCCGTTAAGATTCCATCACAAGATTCCATCACGACATCACTGCTATTATGACATCATAATTCACCACCACTAATTATACAAGTGTTTTTATGCTGTATAAAAAATAATAATAATAATAATACAAATCAAATAATAATAATGGAATACAAGTTTATTTACAGAAAATTGTTCTTTAGATCGACACCAATATAATATATAAAATGTACCAAATGTGTAGTAATTGTAGCTGCAGATAGACAGGAGTAAAATGGTGACATAAATGGCCTCCTCCATTCTGCACTTTCTCTCATGATTTTCCTTTTGTATTTATTTCCATCTTTATAGGCTGAAGAAAAAGCCCAAAGTGGAAAATTGGCCTTTTTTAAACAACTGGCCCAAAATGTCCTGAATATACTGGAGAGTCCGGCCCGCTCACTGGAGCACCTGGTAAGGAGCCATCATCTTCTATATCACATGTCCTTGTCCCCTCCAGGCAGGCACAGGATATTTCATGACCGCCTGTCCCTGCGGTTCCATCATCTGTGATGGCAGTCTGTACTCAGCGGTGGGAGTTTGTATTTCTGCCTCTGTTTTGCTCGATCATCACAATCTTCCTTCTTGTAAATGCTGCAATTCTGATAACAGAGATCAGTTGCATATACAAGTACCTTATATATTATCGTTGATTTACTGGAGGGAGTGGCTGTGTATAGTCCGTCCAATACTGAAATTACCAGTAAATCCAATGTTTAGTCCTTCCTATCTATTGTATATGATAATTTAGTATTTGTGAAATGTTATACTAATTGTACATATTATAACCATCAGGAAACATCCGAAGGTGACTCCGAAGAGGGGCAAACCGTGAACATGCCTGACCCTAATATTAGTCAGTTAGAGCTAAAAACTGATCTGATTGAAGGTAAGCCGATCATCTAATATTTTACATTCAAATATCCAGATATTATAGAGAATGGCAGAGAATATGTAGATTTACTCTTCATTCCCTGTAATGGAAAGGGATCATGTAATTCTACTTCACGCCTGTGTGGTCTTCTCGGCTCCAAAATGAGGGTCATAGATCCCCAATCATGTAATTGTTCAAAAATACCATATTTTGAAGACTATAAGATGCACCGGACCATAAGAAGCAGGTGAAATTTTGGAGCGGAAAATAGGAAAAACATTTTTTTAATAAAATGGTGGAGCAACTTCTAATCCAATTTTGTGGTAACTTTTCTAGGGGAAAGGCGGCGGAAAGATGGCAGCAGCAGGAGTGGGGCGATGCTGCACTGAAGTCCCTGCACTTCCATGGTTTTCAATCTGGTGGACCTTGGGAAAATCTCCACCGGAGGTGGCGCATGCACAGATTGAGATCTCGGGAGACAAGATCTCAATCTGCATGCGCCATCTCCAGAATCCATTTTTCCGAAGTCCACCACACTGAAAATCATGGAAGTGCGGAGTCTCCGGCGACATTTTCTGAAAGCCCAGGGGCCGCTGCATCCTTGCACCGCCGAACACCCCCTCCTCCCAGCCTGGGGCCCACAGCATCGCCCCACTCCTGCCGCCGCCAGCTTCCTGCAGCAGTGACCCTGCGTCCTGGGGCCTCGCTTCACCGCAACCCCCCCCCCCTCAGTAAGCTACGTTGGGATAAGACGCACCCCCATTTTACAGAAAAAAGTGTGTCTTATAACTTGAAAAATACGGTAATCAGATCCTGAACAATCGCCCAGTGTATCTATCTCTGGATGTGCCATAAATACTGTATATTTAGTATGTGCAGAATACCAGATATCTAGTTTTTATATCATTTACAGAGATCTTGTCATGTCCTTCATTATATGGATGTGTTATATATTAAGTACTGATATAGACTGATACATGACATCTTTTCATTATTTTATCATTATTTTAGAAATAACTGTGTCGACGGCCAGTACTGATGGTGGAATATGTGAGACACCAGAGATCCACGAATCTGCCAGTGTAAGTATCAGAGGAGACGTCTGTTTATCATCAGATAACGGGGTATGAATTACACATATAATATTATACCCCAGATGACAATGGGATATCTTTGCTTTTATGTAGATCAGATCTATTGTGAGTAATGATGGCATTGTTATTCTGCCTCTTCTGTGTGATGCCCCTTATCATACCCTGCAGTACAGTGATATCTATGCATGGGGAATATCCCCTTAAAATATAATACTGTCTGTGGAGGGTCCGGCTTGCATCATGTCCTCTACATCTGCTGCAATGTAATCAGCGTGGACATAATATAGAGGAGAAGTTCCTGCATCTGGAGCTTTTATTTTCCTGCAGATTCTATGTCTTAATGTCATTTCTTATTATTTCTAGGCCTTGACCGGATCATTGAACTTGGAGACAAGTCCTAGTAAGACCGACTTTAAACCAATCAAACTGATCAGCAGTGGAGCTTATGGGTGAGCTTTATGTTTGCATAATATACATTTCCTAGTGTTCCTTATGACAATGCTTCTGTCTCTGTGCCCAGCCCGTACAACAGAGAAATGCTCTGAGTCCATACTGTCCACAAGAGATGAGCGAATCAGGCAAAATTCTAATTTGCTTGTTCACGTGGACTTGTGAAAATACGATTCAAGGAGAAATTAATGTCCCTTATTATGCTCTGGGGCCTCACCAGGCCCCAGAACATAATAAGCATAAGAAACATACTTATACTCCCCTTACTGCTCAATTCTCTAGCCCCTCCACTTCTCACCGTCACCCGTCCGGTCCTCACTGCCTCTTCAGTTTGCCACCGCTCATGCTATGCAAGGACTTCAGGCTTTGAGAAGGTCTGAGAGAGTTCTATGCAAGAGCATAAAAAGTCACAACATTGTGACACCGTGACTGTTCTTGCGCTTGTGCATAATCCTCCCAGATCTCATCAATGTTGGAAGTCCCGTCCCAGTATGAGAGGCATTTGGATTTCAGCATTAGCAGCAGAGATTTGAGGATGCGGCAAGGAACGGACGGTTGAGGCGGAGGGGCCGTAGAAGTGAGTATAAAAATTTGTTTATTTTTAAACTTTTTTATGGCCTTTCAAGATTTTGAAAATGGTGGCCAACGCTTGACATTTTGCTAAATCCATGAGTAAGCAAATTACAAAAAACAAAACAAACAAAAAAACAAAACGCCATTTTGGTGAATGCAGAATTTTGCAAAATCTGAGTAGAATTTAATTCCACTCAAATGTGTTAGCTCATGTCTACTGGCCACATCTATATGTCATTATTTAGGTCAGTTAGGACGTGACATAGATGAGGACCTCGCATAGGTCATCATTTATGTTGTGTAACTTGATGGATTTCTACATGGATTTCTAGTGACATCTAGTAGTAACCAGACAATCATGTGATGAGGTTTATAGACAAAATGTTAGTAAGAATTCATTATAAATCATGGATTTTCCTTCTCTCCAGAGCCGTCCACTTAGTGCGACACAAATACACAAGCCAGCTATTCGCTATGAAGAAGCTGGACAAGGAGAACGTGAATATTCCAAGAAGACTTGAACGTGCCTTTCTAGAGAGGGACATCCTAACATTTGCTGATTGTCCATTTGTGGCCTCCATGTTGTGCTCCTTTCCAACTCCTCATCATCTGTGTATGGTCATGGAGTATGCAGCAGGTAAGTCATATCCATTGTGCCTATATCCAGCCTCAATCTGCTTATCTCTAGCATCTTCTCCATAATCTGAATGTGACCACATGGACGGATACATGTCCATACTGCATTTACTATAAGTTATCTGTTACCAAGATGCCAGGAAAATCATTATCTCTGTGAAAGTCTCTGGTGAATGTCCTCACTGAGAATGGCAAAAATATCCACTGAGGATAAAAGGAGGATTTGACTCAATTCTAACAGTTTGTATAGATGAGCATTTCACAGAGTAATGAATAAGAGGCTTGCAGATGAGGCACGGCTCTGTCTTTTTATATTGGGTCACTCTGCTTTATACGCTCTACATTAGGCCTCTTTCACGCTTCAGTATTTCTGGTACGTGAGGTGACAGTTTACCACACGTACTGGAGACACTGACACATGTGCGCACATGTCAGTGTTTCCACGGACCGTGTGTCCATGTGATCCACACGTAGACATGTCTGTTTTTGGCCAGCAGGACGGATCACACAGACCCATTCAAGTCAATGGTTCAGTGTAAACACATACCGCACACGGATGCCATCCGTGTGACATGTGTCGGCGCCTGGGAATTAGCGATAAAGTTAGCGCCGGGTGCTAAACGCTGCCCTCATCATTGTCCCCTGCCGGCGCTGCGATCAGAACCAGCAGGGGTTAATGATGAGGGTTGTCTTCTCCCAGTGTATTTCTACCTGTAAAAATAAGAATAAAAAAAAAATCTATACCCTCACCTGTCCTAAATGTCCCCCACTGTAATCCATGAGACCGCTCAGCAGAGGAGCCGGGGAGAATGACTCCTGCAGCGAGCGGCCCCGAATCTGCGCTGAGCTCAGCGAGCGGTGTCCTGTCACTCACTGAGCTCAGCTGAGGTCTGGCGTCGCTCGCTGCAGGAGTCATTCTCCCCAGCTCCTCTGCTGAGTAGTCGCATGGATTACAGCAGGAGATACTTAGGACAGGTAGGTGAGTATAAGGGTTTTTTTTTATTTTATTCTTATTTTTACAGGTGGAGACACCGGGAGCAGACTACAACTCTCATTATTAACTCCTGCTGGTGCTGATCGCAGTGCCGGCAGGGGAAAATGATGAGCGCAGCGTTCAGTACCCGGCTTTTGGGAATAACGCTAACTGTACACTGATTCCCAAACGCCGGTACGTGTGCTCCTGATGCGGCACACGGACATCTCCGACACAGGTTTTTCCGGTACCAGAAATATCCGGACGTGTGAAACCGGCCTTATACAGTATATAAAGCAAAACCACAAATGAGACTGCTAACACCTTTAACTAATTATATATTTATTTATTGCAAGATACATAGTATATATAGCTCATACTTTTTTGGCCAGAATAGTGTCTCTTTTTTGTATGAGTTACCTTGTTATTTTTAAATATTTATTCCACGTGACTAATAAAGATTCATGCTTTTATATGGGATGTTGCTTCATTGCACTTATTTGTGCAGCTCTTGCACCTTTGTGGTTTTGCTTCATAGACATTTAGTGCAGTCCTAGTTACTATTCGGGTATGCTCCAATGGAGGGTTTTTTGCATTATTATACAGTATATCTCTGTGTATGACGTCCTGCCCCAATGTCTCCGCTCATTTCTCATTCACACTCCTCATGTGTCATTTACATTGTAACAAACCCTCTCCTGTCATATTTGCTTTCTGCTGTAGGAGGAGACTGTGGCAGTTTTATGAAGAACTATGGGTGTTTACCTGTCCCCTTGGCTCGTCTGTACATTGCAGAAACGGTTCTAGCTGTGGAATATCTGCACAGCTATGGTGTAATGCACAGAGACCTGAAGCCTGAAAAGTAAGTGACACTTGTAGTATAAGAAAGGGGAAAAAAGATATCGTTTATTATACAAACTATTTGCAACTTGGGGCTGACATCCTCTTTTTTTCACAGCCTCCTGATAACGTCAACTGGTCATATTCAAGTTACAGATTTTGGGCTTTCCAAACTCTGCCTCATGAGACCAACATCAGAGATCTACAAGGCTCCAATTGAGGACATCACCAGAGAGTTCCATGATAAGGAGGTAGGCAGGAACTTGTTCTTTACTCATCTCCTCCATTTCTCCTTCTCTTATACTTTCTCATCTAGAAAACGTTTCCACTGATGTTATTTGTCACAATTATGTTCTCTGATCATTATCTCATTCCTCTGTTTTTTCCAGATTGCTGGCTCCCCTCATTACATAGCCCCAGAAGTTATCTTAAAGGAAGGCTATGGAAGGCCAGCTGACTGGTGGTCAATTGGGATCATCCTATATACATTTCTTGTAGGACGTGTACCATTTTATGGGCCTTCCAAATATGACATTTACAGCCATATTGTCAGGGGTAAGTAAAATAATCTGATTGCTGTGTAATGTCATTGTTATTTGAATAGATTAGTTGTGTGATTTAGTTACTTTTGTTAATATAAAAGATTTTTGTTTTGATAAAATAAATTAAGATGTTTCATTTTCTGTAATATTTGCTTTTTACATAACAGATGACATATATTGGAAACTTACTAATTCGGCTTTTCCAGCCACAGCTCGGGATATCATCATTGAGCTGCTCAGAAAAGATCCAGCACAAAGACTTGGGACAGGTAATGTATATAATACTATTATTAATGACTTATTACACCTCTGTGAACAGAAAATGAATAATGAGGATCAGCACTGAGGTTTTGTTCTCTACCAGCTTGGCCATTCCCCATTCTTCATGCTAAGACTTTCAGTACATCTACTTCACTTCGGCTCTGTTACGTCAACCGTTCAGATTAACGCCCCCTTCACACGTCCGTATAAAATCAGTACTGAAACCAGTACCGGAAAAAAACAGTACTAGTGTCATCAGTGTTTTGAATCAGTGTGCCATCAGTGTGCCATCAGTGTTTTTCCGGTACGGCAAAGAAAAAGAAATGATAAAGTATCTCTTATACTTTGTAATGTTAAACAGATACAGCGTAAGGAAGGCACACAAATGGCACACGGATGCCATCTGTGTGATGTACGTGTTTTTCAGGGTCCCATAGACTTGTATTGGCACTTGTCATCTGTGCTGCCACAAAAAAACAGCAGCATAGATGATAATGGGTACGGGTGGCATACGTGAAAGAAAAATGGATGCCACATGTAGTGCAAACACGGATATGTGTAGGAGGCCTAAGAAACTTGTCTCTTTGACAATAACTATATCACTATTCATTGTTTTCCTTTTCAAGGAGGAGCAAATGAGATCAAATTTCATCCATTCCTGTGTAACTTAGATTTTGACAACCTTCTAAGTCAGAAGTCGCTGTTCATTCCTGATCTTGAGTCAGAAGAGGATACCATCTACTTTGACAGTAAGTAGAATGAGACATCATCTGCAGAAAGCTGCTGTGTGTCTTGTATTTCATTTTAAGTGAGAATCAGTCCCCACCTTGATTCATGATCAAATGGTGACTGTTCAGGACAAAGTATTATGCTAATAATCTCGATTAACTCTTGTACTTTTCAGCTCGATGTAGCAGACATCAACATATTGATTCAGATGAGGGGGACACAAGTGAAGATAATGACTGGCCGGAAAGCCAAAACTTTCTATCATCTTCGCATAGGCTTTCTAAAGTAAGTATGTGACCAATAAGATCCATACAACCTGTAATTAAAATAAAATTGTAAAATATTAAAATATTTTTTTTTCCTCTTTGTATTAGCTCTGTTCCATCCATACCAAGATGATGAACAATGAAGAACCCAAGTCACCTCCAGGGTATTCACCAGAAAGTGCAAAACAGTCAGACATGTGAGCAAATTATTTTTATGGGGTCCATTCTGATATGTGTTCACAACACCAAATTCAAGACGAGTGTAAGTCGATACTAAATCCAGTATCGATGACCACATGATTGCTGATCACCATGTTTCTGACTTGTGATAACGCTGGTGATGAAAGTTGATAACTATGACCAGCTTTAATTTCCAGTTCATTACAGGAAAATAAATATTGCTAGTGATTCTCCATTCTTGCTGGTAGAAGAGGGTCTTGAGCACAGCATCCCCTTCATGTTATTCAGATGTCCTAATGGGCTTTGCAGACAGGTGTTGTATCCGTATCTATTGTTTTCACTTGTAATTTATATGTTTTTCTTCTACCAAACAGACAGAAAGATTCTCCCCCCTCTAAGTCTGAAGACAACCAGACGCAGAAAGATTCTCCCCCTTCTAAATCTGATGACAACCAGACACAGAGAGATTCTCCCCCCTCTAAGTCTGATGACAACCAGACGCAGAAAGATTCTCCCCCCTCTAAATCTGATGACAACCAGACGCAGAAAGATTCCCCCCCTCTAAGTCTGATGACAACCAGACGCAGAAAGATTCTCCCCCCTCTAAATCTGATGACAACCAGATGCAGAAAGATTCTCCCCCCTCTAAATCTGATGACAACCAGACGCAGAAAGATTCTCCCCCCTCTAAATCTGATGACAACCAGATGCAGAAAGATTCTCCCCCCTCTAAATCTGATGATGATAAGCAGAGGCAGAAAGATTCTTCCCCCTCTAAATCTGATGACAACCAGACGCAGAAAGATTCTTCCCCCTCTAAATCTGATGACAACCAGACGCAGAAAGATTCTCCCCCCTCTAAGTCTGATGACAACCAGACGCAGAAAGATTCTCCCCCCTCTAAATCTGATGACAACCAGACGCAGAAAGATTCTCCCCCCTCTAAATCTGATGACAACCAGACGCAGAAAGATTCTCCCCCCTCTAAATCTGATGACAACCAGATGCAGAAAGATTCTCCCCCCTCTAAATCTGATGATGATAAGCAGAGGCAGAAAGATTCTTCCCCCTCTAAATCTGATGACAACCAGACGCAGAAAGATTCTTCCCCCTCTAAGTCTGATGATGACAAGCAGTGTTTCACTGCTGAAGGCAGACAGTCATCCATATTGTCAGGTATGTATAGCTCTATAGGTCATTCTATTGCAGCCTGTGTCAAAAAGTGTAATGTGAAAACAGCCCAACATTTCATTTTATAAAAATCCTCACTCTTAGGCTGTGTGCCCATGATGCGTTTTTCAAGCGTTTACGCTGCGGAATTTCTACAGCGTAAACACTTGGGAAACGCTTGGTAAACCTTCCCCCATGGTCTCCAATGCAATTCCGCACTTTCAATGCCCATGCTGCGTATTTTTCCGCAGCGTTTATGCTGCGCTCAAAAATACGCAGCATGTCCATTAATTTTGCGGACGCGCAGCGTAATCGCCGCCATTGACTTGCATTAGAACGCGCTAATTCCGCAAGACTGCATCTGTACTTGCGTAATTGGCGCTTTCTAATGTGCGGATGGTACCCAAGTCTGGAGGAGAGGAGACTCTCATCCAGACCTGGGTACCATAGAATCTGTAAAGAAAAGAATTTAAAATAAAAAATAAAGCTTATAATCACCTTCCGATGTCCTCCCAGTGTTTTGTCCACGCCGTCCGGTCTCTTGCAATGCTCGCGCTGTTGTGAAGGACCTGTCATGACGTCACTGAGTCATGTGACCCATCACATGACTCAATGACGTCACCGCAGGTCCTTCACAGCACCGCGAGCATTGCAAGAGACCGGACGCAGCAGAGATGACACCGGGAAGACACCGGAAGGTGAGTATAATCTTTTTTTTTTCATTTTTTACCATTCTTATTCTTTTTTTTAACTATTACTCGGTCACACTATATAAATCCATGCCGGTTGCATGGATTTAAATAGTGTGACCAACTTGTCAAGCACTTTTCCAAGTGATGCTCAAAATCGTTTGGAAAACTTCTTGAAAAAACGCATGCGAAAGCGCATGTAAAAATGCTGAAAAAACGCTGCTCTCTGGCAGAAAAAACGCATGTAAATCTGCATGTAAATCTGCATACGTTTTTTTCTGCCAGAGAGAGGCAAAAACGCTCTGCATCAAATCTGCTACGTGGGCACATAGCCTCATAGGTTATAATTTTTAATGCATAAGAAGCCATTCAGTCTTCTGCCAAACTGATTCTGAATACTGCACCCATGGCTCCATCTAGGCCTATACTGATCCTTATCACCTTAAGAATGCACTGAGGTTTTAGCTAACTTATTTTAAGATATTACTTGCAGGATGCCGCAGTGTTATCATGTTAATAAGGGGACATAGTTCCCTGGCTAGACACCACATATCGGAAAACCTACAGGTTTCATATTAATCAGTTCACAAGGCAATCTAATTCTCAGACCCTCAGGTGGTTTTATGTATATATGACATATTCTCTCTATTATGGTGCAATAATCAATTACCGGGACTACAGGGTACAAGAATAACAGAATTCTATATAAAGATACAAAGCTAATCTTTTAGGAGTTTATAATATACATCTTTTTCTTGTTTTTTTTATCAGAATCACCAGTTCAGGGGAAAAGAAAATCTGCATCGAAAGATCGACAAAAAACAGAGAAGGTAGAAGAGAGAAGAAGTAGAAGAGGTAAGTGTAACAATAAGCTCCATGTTGCATGATGTCAGTCAGTGAGAAGGAGTCATGTGGAGCAGATATTATCTGTAGGATTACTGACAATGACCCCGTACATCTGTATGGATACGACTCCTCTATCATCCTGTCACAGTGACACTACAGTAGTATCCTCTAATACATACATGTCAAACTCTGGCCCGTGGACCAAACCTGGCCCGCAGGGTGGTTATATTTGACCCACGACAACAGAACCACCACCACTATTTGGGGCCATTATTCTGTATGGAGGACAATGTGGGGCCCATTATACTGTACGGAGGACTATGTGGGGCCATTATTCTGTATGTAGGATTATGTGGGGTCCAAGTTTTTCATTTTGGCCCTCTGTGTGTTTGAGTGTGACATCCCTGCTCTAATATGTAGTCCCATTACTTACATTAGTTATGTCTCTTTGTCTCCTCTCACAGGTTCCACCTTCCGCCGGCTGATATCATCTTGCCGGCGTGGATTATCCAGGGTTGCTCGCTCCATCAGACAAAGCTGCATATTTGCTCCCTGTCATCGGAGCAACACAAACATCTCAATGTGAAAAACCCTTCATGTCTAGTGCCTAGTACAGCATGTCCACCATTAAAGATGCACCTGTGTGGAAGGACTTGTACCATCTACCTGTGGCCTTCTGACCAGCAAGTAACATCTGCAGAAGAAGGCCCTCCAAGAACATCTCTTCATTCTTCCATGTAATTCCTAATAAAAAAAAAACTAAAAAGAATCATTTCAAATTGATTAATGTCCCTTTGCATTTAATGTAATACTACTGACATTTATGGCATATCAGTACTAAACATCATATATGTCTGATGAGAGAATATCGTTTCCATGTTTCATGTTAATCCTCTAATCCTCAGCCAAAAGTGGAAGAGAAGACCAGTGATTCTGTTACATCTACGAATGACAGTCAATCCAGGGAAAAACACCTTCTGATCCATACATTTTTCAGGCACTCTGATCCTTTTACCTTCATGTGGCTCTACTTAAGGTTTATGTATAAGAACCAGTTGGATTCAGTACTGGGCATCCTGGGGGTCCCAGCAGCCACATCCCAATTGTTCAACTAAAAAAGACATACTGTATTATAGTGTGATATATATATATATATATATACACACTGTGTGCAGAATTATTAGGCAAATGAGTATTTTGATCACATGATACTTTTTATACATGTTGTCCTACTCCAAGCTGCATAGGCTTGAGAGCCAACTACCAATTAAGTAAATCTGGTGATGTGCATCTCTGTAATGAGGAGGGGTGTTGGCTAATGACATCAACAACCTATATTATAAGGTGTGCTTAATTATTAGGCAACTTCCTTTCCTTTGGCAAAATGGGTCAGAAGAGAGATTTGACGGGCTCTGAAAAGTCCAAAATTGTGAGATGTCTTGCAGAGGGATGCAGCAGTCTTGAAATTTCCAAACTTTTGAAGCGTGATCACCGAACAATCAAGCGTTTCATGGCAAATAGTCAACAGGGTCGCAAGAAGCGTGTTGGCCAAAAAAGGCGCAAAATAACTGCCCATGAATTGAGGAAAATCAAGCGTGAAGCTGCCAAGATGCCATTCACCACCAGTTTTGCCATATTTCAGAGCTGCAATGCTACTGGAGTATCAAAAAGCACAAGGTGTGCGATACTCAGGGACATGGCCAAGGTAAGGAAGGCTGAAAAACGACCACCTTTGAACAAGAAGCATAAGATAAAACGTCAAGAATGGGCCAAGAAATATCTTAAGACTGATTTTTCAAAGGTTTTATGGACTGATGAAATGAGAGTGACTCTTGATGGGCCAGATGGATGGGCCAGAGGCTGGATCAGTAAACGGCAGAGAGCTCCACTCCGACTCAGATGCCAGCAAGGTGGAAGTGGGGTACTGGTATGGGCTGGTATCATCAAAGATGAACTTGTGGGACCTTTTCGGGTTGAGGATGAAGTGAAGCTCAACTCCCAGACCTACTGCCAGTTTCTGGAAGACAACTTCTTCAAGAAGTGGTACAGGAAGAAGTTGGTATCGTTCAAGAAAAACATGATTTTCATGCAGGACAACTCTCCATCACATGCATCCAACTACTCCACAGCGTGGCTGGCCAGTAAAGGTCTAAAAGAAGAAAAAATAATGACATGGGCCCCTTGATCACCTGATCTGAACCCCATAGAGAACCTGTGGTCCATCATAAAATGTGAGATCTACAGGGAGGGAAAACAGTACACCTCTCGGAACAGGGTCTGGGAGGCTGTGGTGGCTGCTGCACGCAATGTTGATCGAAAACAGATCAAGCAACTGACAGAATCTATGGATGGAAGGCTGTTGAGTGTCATCATAAAGAAAGGTGGCTATACTGATCACTAATTTTTTGGGTTTTTGTCTTTCCATGTCAGAAATGTTTATTTCTATATTTTGTGCACTGATATTGGTTTACCTGGTGAAAATAAACAAGTGAGATGGGATTATATTTGGTTTTTATTAAATTGTCTAATAATTCTGCACAGTAATAGTTACCTGCACAAACAAATATCCTCCTAAGATAGCCAAATCTTAAAAAAAACCACTCCAACTTCCAAAAATATTAAGCTTGGATATTTATGAGTCTTGTGGGTTGATTGAGAACATAGTTGTTGATCAACAATAAAAATAATCCTCTAAAATACAATTTGCCTAATAATTCTGCACACCGCGTATATCTATATATATAATCGTCTTATCCCGTCTGTCTGTCTGTCTGTCGGGGAAATCCCGCGTCACTGATTGGTCCAGCAGCGGCCAATCAGCGACGCGGGATTTCAGAAAAAAGATGGCGGCCGTTAGAGGCTCATCTGCGGGACGGAGCTCAGCGGCGATGCAGCCGGGAGATGACTGGCGCGAGGCTCTCATCTCCCGGCCGCTAGCAGCAGAAGAACCCCGACCGGCGAGCAGCCGCTCATCTCCCGGCTTCTCGCAGCGGAAGTAGCCGCACAGGCAGTGGCGTTGACCTCCATGCGGCTAGGGTGTCAAGGGAGGACCGGGGAGCGGCGCTGCGGGTCGGGATACTTCTGCTGCGAGAAGCCGCTCATCTCCCGGCTTCTCGCAGCGGAAGTAGCCACACAGGCAGCGGCGCTCCCCGGTCCTCACCAATACGATTCTGCTCCCCGGTCCTCACCTATACGATTCGCTGATTGGTCGCGGTCTCTGGCCGCGACCAATCAGTGATCTTGGCGCAAAAGTTAAACACCGCTGTGCTGATTGGTCGTGGCCGCTGCCCGCGACCAATCACCGATTTGGACGCCACATTTAAATAGCGGCCACGACCAATCACCGATCTTGGCGCAACATTTAAACACTGCTGTGCTGATTGGTCACAGACGCTGCCCGCGACCAATCAGCGATTTTGGCGCCAAATTTAAACACTGCTGTGCTGATTGGTCGCGGACGCTGCCCGCGACCAATCAGCCATTTTGGCGCCAAATTTAAACAATGCTCTGCTGACTGGTCGCGGATGCCAGCCACGACCAATCAGCGAGATTGGCGCCAAATTTATACAACGCTCTGCTAATTGGTCGCGGACACCAGCCACGACCAATCAGCGAGATTGGCGCCAAATTTAAACAATGCTCTGGCGCCAAATTTAAACAACGCTCTGCTGATTGGTCGCGGCCGCCAGCCGACCGCGACCAATAAGCGAGATTGGCGCCAAATTTAAACACCACTCTGCTGATTGCGCCCAGTCGGCCGCATACATATTCTAGAATACCCGATGCGTTAGAATTGGGACACCATCTAGTATATATATAAATATATTCACTTGTGGAAAACCCTTTTAACTAGGGCTGTGGTGTCAGTAAGTCAAATTTCCAACTATAATAATTACTAATACCAAATATACTGCAACAAATAATAGTAAATATTCAGCAATTTATGCATGAAAATAATTTATAATATACAATATTAACACTATATAAGTATTTACATTTTTTTCTACCTGCAGTTGGAGTTGGTACGTTCTTCTGATACTAACTCCACAGCTCGGCTTTTCCTTCTTTCCTGCTCCTCTAACATAAAAGTACAGCAATTAATTACGACAAGTTAATCATTTAAATGCTGCTGTCAATCTCTGACAGCAGCACGTAAATGTAACCAGTGCCACTGCTTCCATTTACCAGCTCCCATCTGTGCCCTGTGACATGATCTCGGGGGCTGATGGGTCACTAGGACAGTGAGGGCCCTGTGCCCGCTGTCTTGGTGCTCCTCTGGAGCTCATCTATATGCTGAGCTTCAAAGGAGACCGAGATTTAGGCTACCGTCCCACTATCAGTATTTGGTCCAATTTCACCACAAATGGATTTTTTTCCCCATTTTTAGTACATTGAATAGTAAAATGAATCATTCAAAACTACAAGTAACCCCAAAGTCATGCCAGTTTCCATGGCCCAGAAGATTCTCTGAAGGAAGAGTGTCATTGGGTGACTGCTTCTTTGGTAAATACCATAAACATTAGCACTTAAAAAGGTCCATATGTCTGGAACCGTATAGATGATTTCGAAAGAAGCAAAAAAAAGCTCAGTGATAAGAAACAGATGATGGTTATTAATGAAACACACTAACTGGGTCACATTTAAAAGTGGTGTACCCCAGGAGTCAGTATTGGGACTTCTATTTAATACAATTATTAATGACCTTTTGGGGGGTATACAGAGTAAAATTTCAATATTTTCAGATGATCGTAAACTCTGCAAGGTTATCAGTACATAGGAGGATAATGTAATATTACAGAGGGATTTATGTAAGCTTGAGGTTTGGGCTGAAAAATGGCAATTGAAGTTTAATGTAGATAAATGTTCTTGCTTGGGACAAATTACAATGTACAATTATGTACTAAACACTGGGAAAACCATCACTGGAAAAGACTTGGGTGTATGGGTGGACAGCAAACTCAACTTTAATAACCAGTGCTAGGCCGCTGCTGCCAAGGCAAATAGAACCATGGAAGCATTAAAAGAGGCATAGATGCTTATGATAAGAACATAGTTTTGTCTGTATACAAGTCACTAATTCAGCCACATTTAGAATACTGTGTATAATTTTGGTCTTTGGTGTATAAGACGGACATAGTTGAACTAGGACGTATGCAGACAAATGCAACCAAGGTTATTAAGGGAATTGGTGCACTGCAATTCCAAGACAGGTTATCAAAGTTAGGGTTATTCAGTTTGGAATAATGAAGGTTTAAGGGCGATCTTATTACAATGTACAAATATAAGAAGAAACAGTATAGAGATCTTATTAAGGAACTTTTTACATATAGACCTTCAACAATGACAAGGAGGCACCCTCTCCTACTAGAAGAAAGATGGTTTCTCAGTCATCATAGATGGCGATTCTTTACTCTAAGAATAGTGAAATTACGGGACTTTCGGGAACATAAACATCACAGTAAAAGATAATGCCTTACCAACACCAGGTCAGATTACCAGTGCACCGCAGGATGCAGCAAGCCTCCATGATAAAGGCGGGGGCAGCACATGTGCAAAATACTAATGCCGACAGCCACTCACTAACCTACCAATTCTTGGAGGGGGTGGCTGTGTAGTATTATACATGCACACCGATGGAGTTGTGAGCTTGCGTATTTTGGCCAAAATATCGTCCAATACCTCATGTGGTGTACTTATCTTATATACTATTTTTCATCTTTTTTGCACATCTTTTTGCAGGATGCAGCCAGGCCTCTTTAGTGTTGGCTGGGTGAATTGGGGCGTCTGTCCTGTGGGGGTGCATGTATATAGTTCTGGGCAACCCGCCTGATCTAATACTATGGGCGTCATCAATACGCTGCAAGCAAGACATCAATAGGCTGCAAGCCAGACACTGTGTATCACACATATCTGTGTGACTGGCGCCCTATGCAGACTCCATCGGTGTGCATGTATAATACTACACAGCCACCCCCTCCATGAATTGGTAGGTTAGTGAGTGGCTGTCTGCATCAGTATTTTGCACATGTGCTGCCCCCGCCTTTATCATGGAGGCTTGCTGCATCCTGCAGTGCATTGGTAATCTGACCTGGTGTTGGTAAGGCATTATCTTTTACTGTGATGTTTTTTGAAATTATGTCCAATGTTCACCATTTTTAATATTCAGACTTTCGAGAACATCATATTGTAATTGTTGATTTACTAGACAAGTTCAAGTATGGCCCGGATGCTTTTGTTGAAAAATATATTACAGGTTATGGGAACTAGATTCTGTGATAGAACGTTCATCCAGGGAACTAGTCTAATTGCCATTAGTGGAGTTGGGAAGGATTTTTTCGTTAATAGGGGGCAATTAGCATCTGCCTCATGGGTCTTTTGCCTTCCTTTGTATCAACATGTTAGGTTATAGGTAGAACACAATGGATGTCTTCTTTCAATGTACTGTGTGGGGAAATGTATTGTCAGGGGGAATCATACTGTACATCATGCTGTGTGTAATAGGACCGTGGGGGCATCATATTGAGTGTGATAGCCACTGTGGGGCCATGAAAGTGGTATCATACTGTGTGTAGGCATATATGAGGAATTGGACTAGATTAGAATACTGGCATTCGAGAAAGAATGTCACACCGATTGTACTCCCGGGATTATGGTGTGCTGTGTAATAATATATGGTAGCAGGACCCCTCTAGTCTTCATTCCAGGTATACTAACTGCTCAGTGTTACATTGATTTGGTCGTGGAACCAGTGATATGGACATTTCTTAAACGTGCCTCAGTAACTATTTTTCAACATGGAAATGTTAAGCTACATGTTGCAGGTGCTACTGTGAGCAGCATGCTTGACTTAAACATGATACCATGGCCAGAAGCATCTCCGGATTTGACTCCCATCAAGCACTTCATTGGTCGAGCATTGCAAAAGGAGTTGCCGTCAGCAGATCTTGATGATTTGTGTGCCCAAGTGCATTCATTATTCCTCTCTGCTCTGCCTTGCTCACCGCTCCGGCGGTTCCTCTCTGCTCTGCCTTGTCCACCGCTCCGGCGGTTTCGCCCTGCTCTGCCTTGCTCACCGCTCTGGCGGTTCCTCCTGCTCTGCCTTGCCCACCGCTCCGGCGGTTTCGCCCTGCTCTGCCTTGCTCACCGCTCCGGCGGTATCTCTCTGCTCTGCCTTGCCTACCGCTCCAGCGGTTCCTCTCTGCTCTGCTTGTCTACCGCATCTGCGGTTCTGTTCCTGAATCCCAGTTTGTACTGGACCCTATCCAGCCTGCGCTCCAACCTGCTAGTGCCTCCCTGTCTGCACTCCAGCCGTGTTTGCCAGTACCCCCCTGTCTGCATACCAGCCGTGCCTTGCCAGTGCCCTCCTGTCTGCATACCAGCCGTGCTTGCCAGTATCCTCTTGTCTGCACTCCAGCCATGCCTGCCAATACCCACCTGTCTGTGTGCCAGCCTAACCTGCCCGTTCCTGCATTCCCCGGTGTGGGTCAACAGCTGTGACCGGGGTCTAACCTGGAGTAGCACCTGGTCCCTCTGCTCGG